>NC_054377.1:60535933-60841291 GCF_017654675.1 Xenopus laevis | reverse complement strand
AGTTGGATGTAGTCACATAGGTTAAAAACAAAAACAGATGTCACAATTTCTCATTGAAATTGATTGCATACCTCCCAACATTTTGTAAATAGAAAGAGGGACGAAAAGATTTGCGGCATGTAAATTATTTGACCAGCCCATTTTTGTGGCCACACCCTCTAATTACCATGTTGATTTTACAAAATTTGGCAGGTTATGAAAGTTTGAACACATTTCTGTTATTACAGTTTTGCTAATGAAGGTGAATTCCCCTTTAAGCTGCAAGTCACAGTTTCCCCAAGAGACCTGCTTATCTTAAATTGTTACAATTGCTTCTTTGCTTATCTAAGTACAAAAGTATCCAAGTGCACCTGCTGAGTGTTCTGGGCTCTCTGCCAATAGCCAATTAAAGTTAGAAACATATCTTTTCTGGCTGTTCAAGTGCAGGAGATCAAAGGGAAAGTCGGGGCATTTCAGTAACAATCAGGCAGGTTGACCCGTCAAAATCGTAAGTAAGTAGGGATGGGCGAATTTGACCTATTTCATTTCGCCAAAAATTCGCAGCCGGCAAATGTCGCCGACCCCCATTAAAGTCTATGGGCATCAAAAAAATGTTGACGCGTGGCGCACAACGCCATACAAGTCTATGGGCGTCATTTTTTCAGCAAAACAAGGCGAAAAAAATTCGCCCATCCCTACTTGTAAGTACAAGTGACATCAAAGAGTATGGGGTCTGTTAATAAATGCATTCCCTTGCACTGGAAGGCATAAGACACTGTACAGGAAAGGATTTTAATATGCCCCTGATTTTATGTGTACATTATGTCATATTGTGTCATACGTGTGGAGCCATTGATTGACAAACATCTCTACTTATTTTTCAGGGTTCATTAAGGTCTGGCATGGTGCAGAGAGAATGGAGAATTCCTAATGTGGTGCCGCTATTCAAAAAGGTATCCCATTCTCTGCCTCAAAACTATAGGCCGTCTAGTCTGACGTCCCACAGAATGTTACTGGTTAAATTAAGGAATGTTGGCCTGGAACATAGTATTTGTACTTTGATAGATTACAAAGAGTGGAGGTAAACAGAACATTTTCTAATTGGACCAGTGTTGTTAGTGGAGTACTGCAGTAGGGTTTTTCTCGACCCGCATCCTCATAACCCGGCCTGCTCTCTGCCCGAGGTGAAGTCACGAAAGTGGTGGGGCAAGCGAGAGTCTATAAATGGACGGGCTGGAAGCCGACAGTGTGAAGTCAAACCCGCGACCCCAAACCTGCAGTGTGAAGTCATACCCGCGACCCCAAGATTTTTGCAGTAGCTGGCCTGAACCCGTGTGTTTTGAACTGGCCCGCACATCACTTTACCGCAGGTGTCTGTACATGGTCTTTTGCTTTTCAACTTGTTTATTAATGACCTGAAGGTGGCCATTGAAAGTATTTAGATAAAGCACCTCCCAATCCCTGAAATACAAGGCAACATGTGGGACCATATACCAATGACAAAGGGCAACATGAGCCTGTCAGAGGGGTAGCTGATCATTTAGTTGTTTGGGGCCCTAAAATGCATCAAATCTACTTCTTTTGGGATTTGTCAAAATCCCAAACTAAACCTAAACCCTAATTAGCATATTCAAATTAGGGAAAGGAGGAGACAATCCACAAGCTAATTTCCAGTTTGTCCACATACTGTACTTGCTATCATTCATAGTTGTGCGAAAATACATATAGTGATGCAAACATGCAAAAGAGCATAAGAAACATTTAAAATCCAGCCTTTTTACCTTATTTATACAATCTTTTGAATCTACCCCTTACACAGCATCTTTCAAAAAAGTGTTCTTGCAGAATGTATAAATTTAGAACCATACATTATAACCATTATAGCATGTATCAGTAGGTTTGCCCATTTATAGAAGCCTTGTTTACTATAGCATAAGATATCCTGAGAATGTTGGAGAACAGCTTAGCAACACATCTTCACATCGGCTTCACCTTGCCTGTTTACCCCGAAATCTCAGGGTCTAACCCATGTTAGTTAAATTTTTTTCTTTCAGCTGATGAAGTTCATTATTAAAATATCTTATGCTATAGTACACAAAGCTTCTATAAATGGAAAAAACCTACTTGTTCAACACTCATCAGAAAGCAGCAGGTTTTATGAAAACAAACATCCATTGCATTACAATATATTTTTTTTTTTTTCAAAGGTAACTTGTATTCAGCAACTTATTACATAACCATATAGGCTAAAGCAAGTCAATCATGTGAAAAATAGTACGATGAGAAATGCAAACTGACCTCACATTTTAAATCAGAACAATTAAAACAGCAGCAATAACACCAGGAAGACAGCCTCAGAAAAAAGATGTCTAAATAAAGTCACACCATGTGAGGACAGAAAAATTCCCATGTTGCAGAGCTGTATACAATAGGCTTGCAATGCCTAGGAAAGTACTTAACCTGAACTGGGGAAGTTTGGCAAGTGCCTTTACTCTACCGTAGTGCTGTAACCCTTTACACAGCCGCACAACAAAAAGTGAAAGTGCAAAACATCCAAGGCACTTAAAGGAATGTAAACCTCTCTAATATTGACTAAGGTCACACAAGTTACATGACATCTTATCTTCTGGAATTTTTTCTAGCACAGCCCATGTTTCTAAGTTTAAAGGCCACAACATCGACATTAAAGTGGATCTTAATCAGAGCATAACAGTTTGCAAAACAAAAGGAAATGTAAATCTAAACAAATCTGAAATAAATAAAGAAACAAAAATAACCCCACAGAACTTACCTTGCCAGGAGTGGAGACTTGACTTTTGTCTTGTCTTTATCCTTTTCTTTGTCTTTTTCCTTGTCTTTTTGTCGCTCTTTCTCATCTCTTTTGGTCCTATCTTTCTCCGAGTCTTCTTTTCGTCGCTGTCTTTCCTTGTCTCGGTCCCGCTCTCTCTCACGTTCTCTTTCTCGTTGACGCCGCTCTCTGTCTCGTTCCCTGTCCCGATCCCTTTCTCGGTCACGTAGTCTTTCCCTATCTCTTTCCTTAAATGGGTAGCAAAAGGGCAATTCAGAGGTTTTAAGAACTGCTATTAGCAAATTATGGACAAGTGCCCATTTCCTTTAACTGTGAAATTATATTCTGTAATGCTTTTTAGCAACGGTCGGAAAACAAATATAGCTGGTCACATGTGCAAAGACAAACAATATTCTTGGCAATTTAAGGTATTGTTGCCTGCCCACAGAATAATTTCTAGGACCCATATAAAAATTTGCCTGGCTAGGAAAGAGTGCCTCCTTCTGGTGCAAGGACGAGACATTACAACACCAGGTTAATTACCCTAATGTTGCTTGTGAAGCCAAGTGGATGGTCAAATTGGATAACTTAGGTAGTGAATGAGTTGGATCATAACTAATACACTTGAGTGTGTATGATAGCATAAAGATTAACAACCATCAGCATCGTATACTGGTCACCTAAAGGGAGAACCCTTTGAACACAAAACAAAAGTGCCCAACAACATCAAAAACATTTTCAATATAAAATGCAGTGTTGGTACTTGGCAACAAGTACACACTGATGACAACAGAAATATAAAAAGCCAAGGACATTTTTCATATCCTACTGAATATAGCACAAATTATACACACACTTATAATTTAAAAGATTCAGGTCCTGAAAGAAATAGCTATATTTTGGATGAACACCCCTTTGGTGTTATATTTAGAAAAAGAAATTTCAATTTGAAGTCATAGTTATCTATTGCAACCACTCGGATCTTTGTTTTGATTTTCTAGCTTGAAGCAAAATAAAAAGTATTGCTATTGGTAACTTCATTGGTGCAAGATTAAAGCTATGTTAGTAAATCTATGTTAGTAAATGGGCAACTCGTGCTTAATCATAGTTTTACTGCACAAAAAGAATGCACAAAAGTATGCTGCAGTTTCGACGTCAGCAGCAAGTTTCTGCAGAAGGGCAAGATTAGAGCATTTTTTGCAACCAGATTCACAAATTCCAACACTTTAGGACTTTAGCCACCGCTGATTTAATCCAGAATGTCTGCTCCCCGTCCAAGGTACCACAGAATTCTTGAAAACTTAACGGAAGCCGACCAGGAACTGCAGTGCTGTAGTTTACCACCACTGCACACATTAATTAAAAGTGAAACACAAGGGAGGGAAGTGAATTCACTACCCCCAATAGGAGGGAAAAAAATATTTCTACCAAATGATACACCAAAAACAATTAATTTTTTTTTATCCTATTCATGGGATACACCTAATAAACCACATAATTCGAGTCTTTTGTAAAACTTATCTTTACTAGATTTCCCTCTTTAAAAGAAAAATATAAGAGTTTGACTACAAATATTGGACAGCACTATATCAGTATGTAATCGGCCAATACTTCGCAATAATAGCTTCAATCCTTTAACTTTGTACTCCATATTGGCTCACAAAGGGTATCCTATTTTGCTGAGAAGTTTTAATTTTTTTCTTTCAACAAGGAGTGTCTTGGTATAGCTTTTACTTCCTTGATCACTTTATCTAGATCCCATGGGTAATATAATCTGTTCTTCAACATTTGGGCTGCATTTTTATATCCTTCATCATTAGTAGCAATTCTCTTACCCTGAAAAATTGGCCTTTAGGTATCCCCCGAATACATCTAGGGTAGTGGAAACTCCTTACGCTTAATAGGTTATTCCTATTGTTGGCCTTGCGATTCAGGTACATATTGTTAAAGTGCTGTCCAATATTTGTAGTCAAACTCCTATTTTTTGTTACACAAGAGGGAAATCTATTAAAGATAAGTTGTGCAAAGCCGATCTATAAAGTAAGAATAGGCTGCAAACATAGCCATAGCGCATTACAGTTAGGTACTTTCCCATGCCTGAACTGTGTGTGCTGCTGTTCTGTTATAAAGGGACAGTAAATATGCCGTCCTACTAAGGGATACAAATAAATATATGAAACACTATGACACATGTAACACAGGTTCATTTGTATACCTACTTAAATGCCATAGTGCAATGGTGTACATAGGGGAGACTTAAGATGTGTTAAAGAAAGAATTAAAACACAGAAGTGGAATATTAGAAATTTTGTCCCCAACACAAGCACAGCTACATTGCCACGTCACTTTAATGATCATAATCCCTCGCAAGATGGTTGGTATTGGATGTAGACACCAACAAGAGGGGGTGAAAGGAAAAAGTTATTGTTACACAGGGAAGCTATTTGGATAAAGAAAATGGAAAGTATGCAACCTAATGGATTAAATGATCAGTAGAGCGTGAACTGTTTCTTCTAGCCTCAATTTCGAAAACAGATACTTCAATTTCACAGCAGATACAAGTGAACACTGCCCTAGCCTCAGTGGGTAAGAATTTAACTGGTTTATTGTTTACAATTTTGGGCAGAATGAGTTATGTGCAAATGTTTAGCTATAGCTAAATGCAGCATGCTATAGTAGGATAAGTGCATTACTGGGTATTCAATGTATATCTTGTTCTGATGTTTTTATTTGATCAGGTTGAAAGTATGTCCACAACAGTGGTCTTTGAACATTAATATGGACATTAAATCCACTATGGACTAGTAACGGACTATGACAAAAGACTCTTTGCTGAATTATGGCAGGATCTTCACAATGGGTGAATCCCATGAATGGAATAAACAAGAAGAATGAAACTGTTTTTGGTGTACCATTTGGTAGAAGCAATTTTCCCCTCCCATTGGGGGTGGGGAATTCACTCCTCTACCGTGTGTTTCACTTTAAATTGATGTGTGCAATGGGGGTAAACTACACTTGATAAAGGGCCTCTCTGCTCGAACATTTAAACGTGTTTAAAGATTATTGCAGTACAGCACTGCTGTTCCTGGTCTGCTTCCATAAACTGTCAAGATTAGGGCATGGTATGAGACTACTTCCCAGTGACATTTAGGGGGTAATTTAATAAAGTCCAAATGGCAAAAAAAATTACCTGGAGGTGGGCATTGATAGTACTGTTTCTATTTTTGCAGATGATACAAAATTGTGCAGAACTATAGGTTCCATGCAGGATGCTGCCACTTTGCAGAGGGATTTGACTAAGTTGGAAAACTGGCAGCAGACTGGAAAATAAGGTTCAATATTGATAAATGTAAGGTTATGCACTTTGGCAAAAATAATATAAATGCAAGTTATACACTAAATGGCAGAGAGTTGGGAGTTTCCTTAACTGAGAAGGATCCTGGGGTTTTTGTATATAAGTTGTCTAATTCTGGGCAGTGTCAGTCTGTGGCCAGTAAAGTTCTGTCTTGCATAAAAAAGGGCCTTAACTCAAGGGATGAAAACATAATTATGCCTCTTTATAGGTCCCTGGTAAGGCCACATCTGTAGTATGCAGTGCAGTTTTGGACTCCAGTCTTTAAAGTCTCACCCAAAAAAATTATTCCAAATCCTATTTTATAACTTTGTCAAGCAAAATAAACTTTAATTACAGCGCTTAAATTATTTGAATCTTGTTTCCCTGGCTATGGGAATTAATAATTATAGCAAGGAGACAGGAGCCATTTTGTAGACAATGTTATTAAGACAAGCCTTGTATCATCTCAAAATCTTGTTTGTGCACCAGAATGGGGGACCTGATGTCCCCATGCACGGACTACAGAATTACATGGTAAAGAGAGAAGGGGATGTGGGAAGTGCAGAGCCATCTATGAAGTGCTGAATGGAAAGTTAAAGTAATTGCCTGCCCCACCTCTAAGCCTAAGGCATAGAGGAGGGGCAGGGAATATTTGATTGACAGCTGAGATTTTTAAATGAGTTTACAACAGCTATGAATTGTTTAATAATAATAAAAAAAAGAATTTGGATTTCATGTTTAATTTAAAAAGGACTTTTATTGTACAGCTTTTTATGTCTGCGTGACAGGTCCACTTTAAGAGGGATATAAATGAGCTGGAGAGAGTGCAGAGACGTGCAACTAAACTGGTTAGAGGGATGGAAGACTTAAATTATGGTTGTATACTGTCAAAGTTGGGATTGTTTTCTCTGAAAAAAGGCGCTTGCGAGGGGACATGCACTTTACAAGTACATTAGAGGACATTATAGACAAATAGCAGGGGACCTTTTTACCCATAAAGAGGATCACTGTACCAGAGGCCACTCCTTTAGACTAGAAGAAAAGAACTTTCATTTGAAGCAACGTAGGGGGTTCTTCACAGTCAGGACAGTGAGGTTGTGGAATGCACTGCCGGGTGATGTTGTGATGGCTGATTCAGTTAATGCCTTTAAGAATGGCTTGGATGATTTTTTGGACAGACAGAATATCAAAGGCTATTGTGATACTAAACTCTATAGTTTGTATAGATATGGGTATATAGAATTTATGTAAAGGTATGGAGGGGTGTGTGTATAGATGCTGGGTTTTCATTTGGAGGGGTTGAACTTGATGGACTTGTCTTTTTTCAACCCGATTTAACCATGTAACATAAAGACCTGCCAATGAGTTACATACACCTCCAACAAGAGGCATTTGCAAATCTATAGCTTAAATTATCTGTCTGGATAGACCAAATGCAACATAATAGGGTTGCAGAATGATCTGTCTAAACTGCTGCCTGATGTGCCCTGTACTCCTAAAGCTGGTCATACACATCAAGATCAGTTTATTTGCCTGGAATCCAAACTGGAGAAACAAAATATGGAATACATTGGTCATTCCACATCAGGACTATTTGAGCATTCAGAGATGGGCCCACACATGCACACTGACAGATGATATACACAGACCAATGAGACTTTCTGTTTGATTTAATTGGAGTTACCCTTTGTAAATGTCCCTCAAATATAACATTCTTAAATTAAGTGAAAAAGACTAACTTAAAATCCAGTCAAAGCACACACACAGACAAAAAAAAGATGTCTTACCCTGTAGCGATAGGGCTCTGTTTCTGTATACTGAACTCTGAAATTCTCATACTGGCCTCCTCGCCATAAGGGTTCCATTTCAAAGTCATTATATGGATCTGCATATGGGTTTGACCTTTATGGAGAAAAAAATAATAAAATGTAAAGAAAACTATTTCAGCAGTAGTTGCACAGTCGGATTAATTTCTATGAAACTTTGTATACCATTTCTAAATTATCTGCACTGAACACATGGGAAAACAACATGGTATGATGTAACAGTTTTAATGGAATATATCTGGAACTCAGGTCTAACTGGAATCAGAAATAGGTTGCTTGAGAATGATAATTAAATGAGTTAAAAAGGAACTCCAGGTTCAGATTAAAATCCCCCAACCTCTTATTTGAAGTTACAGAAATCATTTTCAGTAGCAATGCATTATTTTTTTTTTCACCCTTTATAGTCAATATTAGGGATGCACCGAATCCACTATTTTGGATTCGGCCAAACCCCTGAATCCTTTGGCCGAATACTGAAACAAATCTGCATATGCAAATTAGGGGTGGGAAGGGGAAAACATTTTTTACTTCCTAGTTTTGAGACAAAAATCCATGCCCTAATTTGCATATGCAAATCAGGATTCGGTTCGGACGGGCAGAAGGATTCGCCCGAATCAGAATCCTGCTGAAAAAGGCTGAATCCTGGCGCAAATCCTGGAGTCAATATAAGTCCAAAATCTTTATTAAGTGCAGAGACATGCTGCTATTTCGGGAGATTAGTCACCCAGGGACAAATCGCTTCTTCTTTGGGCGACTTATCTCCCCGAATTGCCTTCCCGCCGGCTAGAATGTAATCGCCGACGGGATGGCACATGGATCTCTTTGGCTTTCCGAAGTCGCCCGAAGTTTCCTCGGAAAACGAAGCATTCCGTGTGCCATCCCACTGGTGATTTACATTCAAGCCGGCAGGAAGGCAGTTCAGGGAGATTAGTCGCCCAAAGAAGAAGTGATTTGTCGCTGGACGACTACTCTCCCGAAATAGCAGCATGTGTCTCAGTCAGTCAGCATTTTTCTTCTGCATTGTCTCTGACTCCTGTTGCTTCAGTGAAAAGTAGTTGGCATCATTAATCTTCACATCATCATGCTCAGTAGGAAGCAGGAAATGTAACCCTTGATCACCTTTCCTTAATCCCTCCCCTTCAAAGAATGCCCACCAGAGGACTCCTGTCTTTCACCACGTCCCCTCTGCTCAGAAAGTGAACTGATGACCAGTGTGTGCCAAAAGGAGAATGCTAGGAATGAGCACTAAATCACTGTCACACAGAGTAATAACAGATGAGGAGAGGCATTATGGGTGATGATGTTTTTGGCCATAGCATTTGAATAAATCATGATGACGTCAGAAGTATATTTAACACGCCTGCATTGGAAAAGTTTTGAAAATATACAGATTAATGATGCTAGCTTTATGGATCAGAAAAGAGGTAAAATCATATTTAAAGATTGAGAAGTGGGACATTTTGGATGCTTAATATTATTTTACATATTAAAAGGGTGGTTCCCCTTTAAGTTAACTTTTAGTATGTTATAGAATGGCTAATTCTAAGCAACTTTTCAAATGGTCTTTATTTTTTAATAGGTTTTTAATCAATTGCCTTCTTCTGACTCTTTCCAGCATTCAAATGGGGGTCACTGACACAATCTAAAAAAAATGCTCTGTAAGGCTACACATTTATTGTTATTGCAACTTTTTATTACTCATCTATCTATTCAGGCCCTCTCCTGTTCATATTCCAGTCTCTTATTCAAATCAATGCATGGTTGCTAGGGTAGATTGCTGAGATTGCAAACCGGAGAGCTGCTGAATAAAAAGTTTAAGTAAAAAAAACACAAATAATAAAAAATGAAAACCAATTGCAAATTGTCTCAGAATATCACTCTCTACTTTATACTAACAGTTAACTCAAAGGTGAATAACCCCTTTAAGGCCAGTGTATTTAAGATTTTTATCATGAACCCGGGGTTCCCCTTTAACAACATTTTTAAACATTTTTTTTTCTTACATAACAGTAAATGATTAGGTTTCACATCTTTTCAGGTCTAAAAATTCCCCTTATGATCTAGAGACCTTCTGCAGCTCTGAATACAGATATCAGATTTTTTATTCTCAAAAAATAAGTTTACATGGTGTGCTTCCTTGTATACCTTCCCTGTCTGTAGAATTAAGACCATTACATTTTCTATTTTTGTATTGTTTATTGGTGACTAGTTCCATTCAATAACATGTTACACACCTGCACTTCTTGTGAAAAAAATGTGGCGAGCTCTGTTGATACGAGTCAAGAATCAACAAGCAACTAATTCAGAGAATTGACAGAGATTGTAAGAGTATCTAACAAACGGTATTATACCTGTGACCTTAACAACTAGGGTGACAGATTTCTCTTCACCCAAATGGTAACAGAAATTATAGCAGAATCACAAATACACTGGGTGCACCAGCACAGAATATAAGAATAAAACACACTTGATTGGACTGGTCTCTGCTACTTTTGCAAATCAATTCCAGTTGTAATTAGAAGTAAACAAAAACTAGCATTGATAGTCCTGTGAGCTATAAACATCAATCTCTACTCCCACAATCGACTTATATCTCCACGGGAAATGAGACTGGAGCTTCATTAGTAAGCAACTGCAGTTCACAGTAGTTAGCAAAAAAAAAAAGAGAAATAAATCAGTCACTTACGCATGTTTTACAGTTTCACGAAATTCTACTTCCCTTTAAGAAAAAAAATAGGTCTTTTAAGTAGAAAATAAAGAAAACATTTTTTAATTATAAGGAAAAATAACTATTACATAACTATTTACACATTAAAGCTTGGAAAAAAAAAACGCATGCATCGCCAATGTAACCTGCCTAAATTCTTGTTCATCCAGAGGAAGGCAAAATAAAATCCAAACAATTACTATATCCAAAGATAACTGTCCCAAGGCTTTTTTCAGTAAAAAAAAATATTTTTATTTAAGTTAGCGTTAAAACTCAGATACATAATGACCCCACAAAGCCCACCTTACGCGTTTCGCACCCTCCGGCGCTTAGTCATAGGTGTCTCTGTAAACAGCATGTCCTATGCAGCATTTAAACCCTATTAATCACTCCCATTTTCTTTAAAACCAATCAAAAGTTAAGAGGGATTAACCCTACTTTGTTAGTTTGATCCCAAAATTGCCTCTGTGGGGTGTTCGTATTCTATTTCTTGTATCACTGTTTGTAAATTCAAGTAGTATTTTCAGTTTAACAATATCCATAAAGTCAATATATATCTTATCACATTGAAACAGTATAATTCCAAAAATAATTTACACTCCCTTTTTTGCACACGTTATTAATTATAAAAACCGTCACTAGATCTCTCTCTATTAAAGATTACCCAGCAGAGAAATTTTAAGCACTATTAACTTCTTCAGATATAACAGGTGACATCAAACTCGTGATTAAGTCCTAGGGGCAGACGTGTTCCCAAATGGAAAATCCAAAACACCTCTCTCCTTTCCAAAAGGCTCAACTGATCACCTCCTCTCACTCCCAATCTGACTCTCTCTATCCCTTGAATGCAGAAAAATTCTATGTCTCCCCCATTACAGGCAGTAAAGTGTCTAGTGATATTACTCTTTTCCGCCATTCGTGGATTTTTTATCTGACTCATATGCTCCCTTGCTCTTTCCTTAAATTTTCTAGTTGTGCACCCATATTGCATCTGGCATTTAAGGCACGTGATCAAATATATCACATAGGTGGTATTGCAATTGATATATCCTTTGATATCAAACTCCCTCCCTGTCACAGTTGATTTGAATCTCTTAGATACTTTCATATGCCTGCAGGTTATGCATCTGCGGCTCCCACATCTATAGTTACCTGTCCATGTAATCGGCCCCAAATCCCGTATTTGGCATTCCATTTTGAAATGACTAGGTGATAGCATGTCTTTCAGGGTATGAGCCCGTTTGGGAATAACATTAATCCCTTGGCTCAATACTGAAAAAGTGCTCATCACCATAGAGGATGGGCAGAAACTTTTTTACAATTCTAGATATTTCAAAAAATTGTTTACTATAGCTGGTAGTAACTACCACTCTATCAGACCAATTCTGACTTTTGTTTTTCTTTGCACTAGTCTTCAATAAATTCTCTCTATCACTCCCTTCTGCTCTCTGAAATGCTTTCTGTATAGTTTTTTGTTTGTAACCACTCTCCAAAAATCTCAACTGCATATCCCGTGCCTGGCACCCAAAATCCTTATTTGTGGAACAGTTTCTGCGAAGCCTCAAAAACTGTCCCACCGGAATTCCTTCTATTAGTTTTTTTGGGTGACAGAAAGAGGCATACAGGAGAGTATTGCCACTACAAGGTTTACGAAAGATACTCGTGTTTATTTCCTAAACTTCTACTGATAACATTACATCCAAAAATTCTATTTGGTATGGACTAAATTGGCTAAAATGGGAGGGATTAATAGGGTTTAAATGCCGCATAGGACATGCTGTTTACAGAGACACCTATGACTAAGCGCTGGAGGGTGCGAAACGCACAAGGTGGGCCTTGTGGGGTCAGTATGTATCCGAGTTTTAACGCTAACTTATAAAATATATTTTTTTACTGAAAAAAGCCTTGGGACAGTTATCTTTGGATATAGGAATTTTTTGCATATGATTGCCTGTGAGTCCCTCAGGCTTAACTAAGGCAGAAATCAGAAGTGGATTCCAAATGGATGAATATTATAAAATAAAACCCAAGATGGCAATTAGACCAGTCCGTGGAACAACTTTGTATGAAGAGTGAATTTCAGTAACCTTGTATTTTCTTGCTTGCTAAAAAGGCATCCAATGCCAGACTATTTAATATATCTGCCATGACAACTGATTCAAGTAGACAATTCCACAATACCACAGCTCTTACTGCTCTTTGCATCCTGAACACAGAATATGTAATTGTTTTCGGTCAAAGAATCTAATTGTGAACTAGGCACCAAAGTGTATGGTCTTGTCCTCATATAATTGCACATAAAGAACATATCCTGAGCAAAATACTTCTTTTCTAGTGTAAACAATCCCAACTTGGCCAACATTTCCTAACAAAGCCCTCCATACCCATTATGAGCTTAGTTGCTCTTCTCTGGCCTTTCCTTATGAAAAGTGTTCCTAAGTGTTTACAATCTATTCTTGTCCTTCATACATTTTCTGGTTCGGTTATTGCATCCTGTGTGTCCTGCCGTTTGGGCATCCCATATTTATTAATACTAATAAATATGGGATGCCCAAACGGCAGGACACACAGGATGCAATAACCGAACCAGAAAATGTATGAAGGACAAGAATACAAAGCTGACTATCTTTTAAAAGAACTGATCTCACCACAATTTCACAGACTAGATTTTCTCAAAATAACAATATTGCACCATAGTGCAAAAAAAGACAAAGAAAAACACAGGTGTCCAGTTGGTCAGCCCTTTTGCACTAAGTGAAATCATACAGTGACAAAATTTAAAATGGATGTTAGAATGTTAACCATATTTAATGGGATACAATCTCTAGTACCTGACGAAATTTAACTTACCCCGATTCACGAACTTCTCTTGTGATTCGATAATTCCAGTCATGCATAAAATCATTTTCTTTATCAAAGTCTCGTTCCTCCTCTCCGATGCTTACAGTAAGGCGTTTCTCCTCAAAGTCGGGCTCTTGCTCCTTCCTCATTGTGGCTTTCTTTAACACCTGACAAGAATCACAAACAAGATTGCGTAAAAATTTCAAGGACAAACATGAAAAAAAGGTGCATTTCATACAGAAATTTCTTTTGATCCAAACGCTGCAGTACTATGTTTATGGTCATGCAGCTGTCAACTACCACATACCAAGGCAAGTGTGTCCTAGCTCAATAATAAGGACTTATATTGAAAATACTTTTGGCTTGTTGTTTTAAATGTTATTTCTTGATCTAAACAGCAAAACTAACTGGGTTCAGTTCACGTATTTTTGGTTTTAAGCAGATGAGCAGAGAATGGACATCTGCTTATTTGTAAATCAGAACACACACACACACCCGCTACTTATGGTGGTGGGTAGCAGGGGAAGTTATAACTAGGACTCACTACTCTAAACATTATTTTCAGAGACCTGTTTTGTATGTTATTTGACTCTGTAAAAATACACATGTAGTTTGTTTGCGTTTAATAAACAAAGAGAAAAGAAAAGATCACCCAATTCACTTGGGACACACAACAATAAACAAGGGTGTTTGTATGAATGTATTCAAATGATTGCAGCCCTGTAGGAGGCATGTCTTTCTAATTAAAGGAGAAGGAGAAACTTAATTAAAAAAAACCCTACCCTACATAGAACCCCCACCCTCCTCCCCCCAGCCTAGCTGCTACCCTGGGCAAATGCCCCAAAGTCTTTACTTACCCCACCATGCAGATTCTGTCCAGCAGAGTTCACGGGCGCCATCTTCAGGCGCTTCGGTAATCATCGGAACGAGGCCGCCGCTACAGCAATTTTCGCATACACAGTTGTCGCAAAACAGAAAATTGCTCCAACTGCGCATGCGCTGCTTCACTGGTCTCATTCCGAAGATTACACAAGAGAAGAAGATGGCTGCCGTGAAGTCCGCTGGGCACGGAGGGGTAAGTAAACAGTTAGGTAGCAGCTAGGCTGGAGGGGGGGGGAAGGGCTATGTAGGGTAGGGGGGTAGGGTTTCTTTTTTACTTTAGGAGTTGTTTCTCCTTTAAGGAGAAGGTCCACAATCAAACATTTTCAATGGTTTTTATGTTATTTGCAAATGGAATTGCTTATGAAACATTATCTGGTTGTTCATTTCTATTCTTGCAATGAATATGTATCACAGAAAATAATGAATTGAAACATTTGTACATGCTGGCAATAAAAAAATGGTGACCTAAATCTTTGCACATCCATATTCCATGCATTAATAGAATCTTCTGTACTTACCTCCTTTGCATGTCTAAGTCCTCTTTCCCAAGCACTCTCTGTAGGAGGTTCAGGCACTGGTGGAAGTAATTCATCAGCTGCAGGTGCTCCCTGAAATAAATACAAAAAGGTGACACAAATTCTAACGTAATTAAATCAGGAAAATAAATAGGAATACTTCTTCCTTTCAAACGAATCCTTTTTAACAGGCTTTACGAAGAGGTGAAATATTGTACATTATGTAATGGGGTTCTGTACCAGCCCAAGGCAATCACAGTCCTTTAGTTATGAAGATGTGTGTATCCAAAAGTGACCCCAATAGCTTCCCATCTTCTGTTCTGCTGATGTACAGTTCATGCTCTGTGCTGTTGTTAGTTACCTGAGATTAGTGCTGAAACAAATGTAATTAGGATTTAATATTTTAGCCACACTAGCATCAGCTTCTATAATAGTGAACCACTTTTTCCTGCTTGATGACTTGTGAAGACCACAAATGTATTTTTTCAACGGCTGCCCAGAGTGCATTGAGCATGTGCAGTGTCACAGACACTCTAACTAAACTAAATCCAAGAGTATGAGTGCACAACTTTGTATTCTGAATTAACTCAATGTATCCACCTTACACATACCCCTGAGATATAATAAAATATCTCTAAGGTGCATGTAAAATATTGAAACTATATACTTAATTTATGTAAAGGAATTTAAAGGACCAGTAACAATGAAAAGGATTAGTAAACAATGAAAAGGCTTAGTATGCAATTAAATATAGACAGTAGTGGTAAATGGTAAACGGGACTTATTGCACACCTACGGATGGAAAAACACAAACATTTAGGGGTAAGGACACACTGGACGATTTGTTGCCAACGTTTTAAAAAAGTAAATCGCGGCGACAAGACGATCGTCTTTTTTGAACAGACGATTCACAGTGACTATTGGCACAGAGCGATTTGTATCCCATTACTCTGTGCGGTACGTGCTCCACCCAAACCGGAAACGGTTTGTGCTTCCCGCTGTAACCTGGCGTCTTTACGTGCTTGCGTTCTTGCGTCATTGCATTCGCATTGTAATTTGAATACAATTGCTGCTACTTATCTGTATGTGTGTGCGTGTCTAGGAGATTTCAGTGCTTTTCTAAGTACATGCTATTTCTGATAAATCGCTCGGAAAAGGGTCTCAGTGCATTTTGGAGCTACAGGCGATTCACAAACGCGCTGTGGGCACAGGAGCTGGCGTCTTTCATTTGGTTTTGTTCAGAGACAAAACGAGGGATATGTTGCCGCGATTTGCTTTTTAAAAACGTTGGCGACAAATCGTCCAGTGTCCCCCTACCCTTAGACTCACGGTATCCTATGCAATTAAATCTTGTGACCATGTCGAAATACTTTTGCCATGGTTACATGATTCAACTCTTTAGTTTAGGTCTATAGGCATTTTCAGGCCTTGTGTTGTCTACAGGCAATGTGATTTGCTACAGGTGACAAATATCCCCATTTACAGTGTCTTACCCAGGGATTTGATGGTGCTAGAGGATTAGTACCCGCAGTAGGGGTACCATTGGATGAAAAAGTGTCCTGCTTGGTAATCAAAGAATAATTCCCTTTATCGTTCATTCCAGGATGGAGGTAACGGCAACTCATACCCCATGTACAATGACCTAGAGAATACAGATAAATAAAAATTTGAAAGATTAGAAATATGTTTTGCAGTAACTTTAAGCACTGTTTGCATACATCTCATGGTTATAGAAACAAAAAAAATAAACATGGAAGCTACGCAGAAGTAGTCATCTCATCCTCTGTAACAGGAACATGTAATGAAATAAGGCACTTAATGGTAGAGAAAGAATTTGGCTGAAGTCAGCAGGGAAATTACTTAAGATAGCTATTACATTACAAAACAATGATATTGGCTGTAAAATTGGCACTGAATGCCTGACCAATGATGCTAAGTAATCCCTTATATATAGGGTCAGTGCTCTACTCTCCACATATTACAGTATTTTGTCACATCAGCTATTTTTCTCCCTCAAGAGGCACTGTTATATCATAATTGCTGAGAGGCAAAGGAAGTAGCTTAGCTGAAGCTTGGAAGAAACATTTATGTTACTGGAAAGAGCACAGATGACAGTTACAGAGCAGGTTTGTCAGGCTAAGATACTTATAAAGTGTTGTACAAAAGAATTTTAGAAAGTTTGTGCCCTTTTGGCAGGCTACAGCTGACAGTGTACAGGGGATATTTTGTAGTGATTGATGAATAATGTTATGGGGCTAAAGCAATTATTATGATGAGAACAGGGAATGGCACAAAAGTTTTTTTCTTTATGCAATTTTGCTCCACCTTTTATTGCCCTATGAGGCCCTGTGCTAGCACTTTCAAATGATCCTCAGAGCACAATAGAGGGCAAAAACAGGTGTTCTGATCAAGGAAAAAAACAGTGGATAGGAAATTGAGCATGTCATGTAAGACATTGTACTGAAGGGAATGAATTTCATAATAAAAACATTGAAAAATTATATTCATGCATGCCGTATATACTACGTGAACTCCCACAAGTCAAAGGATGGGCTGAAAGCTTGTGAAGATATTTTGCCATTCCAACAAGTCAGACAACAATAGCTGAGCCATCTATAAAGTCTGAGTTCTCCAATTAAGCAATTCAGAATTAGGTACTAATTAAGTGGAATTGATTGGCACTCCTGTAATAAAAAGCTCAGCTCTAAAGGTAGTCATACATTGTCCAACCATGCACAGTATACAACTAACTGACCCGAACAGATGGATACTGATGAGGGGGCATGCAGTTGAAAAACAATATTATATTTTGTATATGCACACATTGCTATTAATCAGCCATGTAGCCAAGCAGCAAATAGTTGTTGGCCCAAATCCCCCCCCCCCCCACCATAAATAGCATTTAAGGCTTTCATTACATTGGAAAAACCCAACGTCACAAACTGTATAAGTACATTTGGTGTCCTGTTATTGAAAAGGAGTGCTGATGGATCATGACATATTCAGCACTCTGTAATACGTACATAAACCTGTAAGTACATAAACTTATTCTAAGGTGGTTTTGTATATTTGAAATACACCATCTTAATGTTCCCTTTACTTTATAAG
The DNA here is from genome assembly GCF_017654675.1 of Xenopus laevis. Lineage (NCBI taxonomy): Eukaryota > Metazoa > Chordata > Amphibia > Anura > Pipidae > Xenopus > Xenopus laevis. The sequence goes on along the minus strand of NC_054377.1, from coordinate 60,823,311 downwards.
GAAAAAAAAAATTACCAAGGATGTCATAGAAGTTTCATCACCTTGTAAAATTACCATTTTTTTTAATTACCCATTTATGTGTACATATAGTGAATGAAGTACCCCCTATTGTAAAATATAAGGATATTTTAGGTTACATGACCATATAAAAACACAAAGCCGATGGTCATGGAACTCCGAGGTGCCTTTTATGTCCTCCTATTTTGCAACAGGGGGTACTTTATTTATTATAATAAATAAGTAACAATACACATAAAATACATAAATATTTACTAAAATAATACACAAGTTTCTGCCAACTGAAATTACCCCACTAAGCTTCGAATACAACAGATGACATCACTAAGTACCGTTTATAACGATATTTACAGGATATACATGGCTCTTACATTATACTGTACATATAGATGATCAGATCATTAAATTACAGATACAAATATATATAAATAAAAGTATGCCTCAACAGCTACAGTGGCATTTATAATTTATAAGCAGTATGCAACACACTATGGAAAATAGAGTTGTGTGTTGGATATAATGTAGTAAATATGTATCAAAACAAAAAGTGCTGATAGAAAAGCACTTCATTTGTCTGAAACCTGAAAAAACAAGCACAGACTTAAAGAACATTCAATATTTTGGGAAGAAGTGTATGAAGGCCAACAGTATACTATAAACTGCTCATATGTTTATCTAGTAGGGAGAGGTCAAAATGGATATGTAGAAAACATTTCATTACATTGCAGGCAATAGGTTAGGTGACAATGGATGAATCGAGTCAGTAGCATATTGGCGTGTGTATGACAAGGTCACCAAATGAGTGAATCTTTCAGTGTACCTTAAAAGTGGCCAGAAAGGCAGAAAGGCCTAACTGACCGATATCTGGCCAAAATCCAGAAGGTTAGAAAATCCTGTCAAAACAATGACCACAACTTATCCTGCGATGGCCTGTATCCATGTCATCATGACCCAACTGTTTGACTCCAAGGCCATGCGATTGGGTCAACCCAGAATCAGCCACTTCAAGGTGGGCATTACAGGGAAAGAGACGATTGTTTGACGAGCTTGCAAAAAGAAGTATGGCCGCTTTAACTGTTAATGCATTCACTCTGTAAATAGGTTGAAAGTGCATTTTTGAGTAGTTAAAGTTGATCTATCACGAAAATGAAAATTTAATATAAGCTTCATCTCACTGAAATAAGGCACTTTCTAAATATAATGAATTAATAATTCTTTAATGTTTAAGAAATAATCAAGTTACTCAGTATCTCACTCTCCACAACCTGTCACTGTTCATGCTGAGGTCTGGGTCAGATTTTGATTGACAGGTAGGTCTAATATGTCTTTTAGGGGGGCTCCCTTTCTTAGAAGAATAACACAAATAACCAACTCAAACAAGTTGCTCAGAGGGGGGGGGAGTGAAGAGTAACTTGATTATTTCATAAACGGTACAGAATTTTTAATTAACCATTCAGAAAGTTTCTTATTTCAGCAAGATGAAGCATATATTAAATTTTTATTTTCATGATAGCTCCCCTTTAACAGAAGCAGGAGTCTAGGACACAACTGCCATCTAGGGGTTCTATGGAGTAAAACAAGACTTTTTAAACAGAAAAATAATGCCACAAAACATACTATTTATAAATAATACACAAAAAACAATGCCTTCTACTGATCTCTTTTTTTAACGATTTTTCCAAAATATATGTTGACCCCTCGTACCCCCCCTCCCCCCAGTTTTTCAAAAGCGGCTCTATAAGCTGCTCTCTAAACTATTACATTGGTAAATGTGTTGCTTGTTTCTCAGCAATACCTTGATCCTGTACTGAACACGGTACCTATATAACTAAGAGAGGAACTATTATAATTTGATATGCTAGTTTCTGAAATTCCACTGCTGCTACTAGGAAATCTGACTGTTATGGACTAGAGTCTGATGGAGCTTATACTGGGAAACAAAAGCAGGGGAGGTAAACATAACTCATTTTTATAACACACATATAACTAAAAATGGCAAACAAAAAGGTTTATTGCAGAGGTGAACTATCCTTTAACCTAAAAAGATGTAGATTGGAGCTTCACAATCTTGTTTATCAACCTGAATTTCTTTCTACAATGGACTAGTAAATAAAAATACACTTAAATTAATAAGCTACTTACCAATATCCATGACATGAAGCAGACTACCTAACCTACTTTGTGAAAAGGTTAAGAAACGCGGACATATTATATAGACAAAGGCTTTTGTAATATTTTGGAACTGAAGGGTTAATTTATTACATACTTAAAGGGGACCTGTCCCCTAAGAAAAAAATCCAAATTCTTTTCTCTCGTAAAATAAACTTTACTTACACTATATTTGTTATTTAAATTTTGTTTCCTTCAGTCTTAGAATTATACAATCGGCAAGCAGGCAGCAGCCATTTTGTGGACACTGCTATTGTAACAAATAGTGTATCACCCCAAAACTTGTGTATGCACCAGAATGGGGAACCTAAAGATCATGCACCGTACCCTATACAATTATAGAGCCTGGGGAGGGAAGTCGAAATGTGGGGAGAGCAGCGACATGTAGGAAGTGCTGAATGGAAAGTGAAAGTAATTGACTGCCCCACCTCTATGCCTCAGGCATAGAGGCGGGGCAGCCGATATCGGAGTGGCAGCTCAGATATTTAAATCCATAACAGGTATGGATGTTTTAATGAAAAAAATAATTTGTGTTCCATGTTTAATTTGCAAAGGACTTTATGCAGCTTTTTAATTGCAGGTGACAGGTCCACTTTAACTGCAGTATATAGAAGAATTTCCAGCAGCTCAGATCATTTCAAAGTGGTTGTACACCCTTGAGAATGTTTAGCATGATGTAGAGAGTGATATTGTGAGACAATTTGCAATTGTTGTTCATTTTTAATTACTTGTGTTTTTTAGCTTTTTATTCAACTGCTCTCCAGTTTGCAGTTTCAGCAGTCTGGTTTCTGGAGTCCAACGTTACAAACATACATTGATTTGAATAAGAAACTGGAATATAATTAGGAGGGTCTAAATAGTAATAAAAAGGCAAAATAACAAATTGCCAGCCTTACAGAGCATCTGTTTTTTTAGAGGAGGTCAGTGACCCCCATTTGAAAGCTGGAAAGAGTCAGAAGGAAAAGGCAAAACTATACAACATAAACAATGAAGACCAATTGAAAAGTTGCTTAGAATTGACCCTTCTATAACCCATTAAACGTTTACTCAGAGGTGAACCACCCCTTTAAGATTCATAAAAATAAACAGTAAGTGTAACTGTCAGTAAGGTTTTAGCAAACCGACACTTATAAAAGAGGATATCTGTGTCAAAGTGTCAGAATGTGTTCAAGTGCTTTGAGTAGTTACAGTTGCTACCGAAAGTAGCATTCGGTTGTGGCTTTCAATTCACTGCACACTCGGACAGAAACCATCTGAATAAAATAACAGTGAAAAACCATGCAATGCATTGTGCGAAATTAAGTGTTGGTTGGAGGATATATATATATATATATATATATACTCAAAGGAAGACCAGCAACACCAGGATTTCAGTGTAACAAAGCAGTGTATTCAAATATACATGAAAAGCCGACGTGACGTTTCGGTCCACGCAGGGACCTTCCTCATGGCAACCATGAGGAAGGTCCCTGCGTGGACCGAAACGTCACGTCGGCTTTTCATGTATATTTGAATACACTGCTTTGTTACACTGAAATCCTGGTGTTGCTGGTCTTCCTTTGAGTATCTACAATTTTTACCTTGCACCCAGGTAACACGTCATCAGCAGGGTGCTGTCCTAATGAGGATATATATATATATATATATATATATATATATATATATATATATATATATATATATATATATATATACACACACACACACACACACACACACACAGTATATTGGAAAGTTTCTTCATATTATATGTTTTGTTTCATAGGAAATGTTATATTTTTGGGTTTAAAACAGCTATAGAATATATTTTCAGTCTCCAGGTGAGACGGTCAAGAATTGAATGCTTGTAAAACACAATAACAATTATCATCAAAGAGATAAGAGCAATAAAGCAAGCCTTGTTATAAGCAATGCATGGGAGTTGCTCAATTGGCGTTTAGTCTAATATATAGTTAGTGATCCATCAGTGAGACAGCTTTAGTAGGAAATTTCCCATCCAAGTGAAGTCATAAGCTGCAGCGTAATAAACATGCAAGAAATATAAAGACAGATACACAGAATGATTGGGGAAAACCTAATGAGCAATTACACAGCACGCCCTGTAATGATCCAATTACAAAGGAATCCTTATGTACATGGCACCTTAAACAACGGCAGGAAGTTATTTTATTAAAGGGCTTATCTTAAAGAGGTCAAGAAGAATATTAGAAAATAATTTTTTTTCTAATGTGTATGTCTACTTATGCCATGAGTGTATGAGTGCAGAGTTGCCACTCCTCTCCATTTCAATTTTGGCCAACTCATGCAACTTTTTTTAGTTCCAATAATTCTCCATGCACCAGGTTCACAGGATCAGTCAATACCCCAAACTGCCTGACCACCCAGATGATCAGCCAGTACGGTCAACCAAATCTAAGCAGTATGGACAGCTTTATAGAGATCTGTCTGAAAGGCAATTTTATGTACATATCACAGGGTCCTTAATTGTCTGAAAAAAAGGGTTGTATAACCAAAAATAAACAAAGTTAAAAAAAAAAAAAAAAAGTTAAGCATTTTTGTTTCTTTATTCACACACATACAATCTAATTATTAATCCATTGTTAACAACAGCATCAAGGTACGGTCACTTGGAATGGACAAGTCCTTAAATGAGAACTAAACCCTAAAAAATATAATATAAATATGGCTAAAAATGCCATATTTTATATAATGAACGTATTGCACCAGCCTAAAGTTTTAGCTTCCATAGCAGCTATGATCAAGGACATCAAACTTGTTACAGGGGGTCACCATCTTGGAAAGTGTCTGTGACACTCTGAGCAGCTGTTGAGTTTAGGGTTTATCTCAAATTATCAGAGAATGAGGTTTGACTGTAATATAAGATGATGCTAGTTGCACTGGTTTCTGTGCTGCCATATAGTATTTATCTGTATTAATTACTAATCAGCCTTATATTGTCACATTTGTATTCTATGAGTACTGTATATTTTGAGTTGGTCCCTAAGCGAAGTAAGTGACAGCAGCACAGACTTGTTCAGTGCTGGGAAACTGTGCTTAATGTTTCCAACTCCAGTTGCAGGAACATGGAACCAGATTTACACAGATCAGCTGGGATTCTAATAAGGAGTTTTTGTATTTTACGGCAGTCGCTGGCTGTGGAGATTTGGGAAAAAGTTTTATTGTGCAATATGACTAAGAATACAGCTCCCAGCACGCTTTCTCTACCATTATATGTTACATTATAATGGGATTTGTAGTCTAGCAACAACTGAGTAAAGTGTGGTTGATCAGTGCATTGCAGCACCCTTTCAAGCCAGATTCAAACACCAGTGGGTATATCATAGAGTCTGCATAAAATGTATACGTAAAACAGAAATGTAAAATGCCTTCTAAGAAAAAGAACCAAATTTGCACTGGAACAGTTGCACAGAGGGGTGTAATGGCTCTAACAAAATGACTGGATTAAAACACTTCCTGTTCTCATGTACACTATTAACAAACAATTTACACAATTGGTGCTGTCTCAACAAGATTGCAGTCACACAGCTTTTCAGGTAGCTGCAGCTGAAAGGGAAGTAGAGTTTGGGTGCTTTGTCACCCATAGGAAATATCACCTGAAAATACCTTTGATCTGGAAGAATGGTTCTCACCACATGTAAAACACCGCACATGTGGCAATCTTTATTTCCCTATGAATAAACATATTGCCGCATGTTAAATGTTTTACATACAGCATTCTCCATTCTTCTGGATCACACATTCTTTTTGGGAGCTTTGTGGCGTGCAAGCACAATTTACTGGGGCCACAAAGCGACATAAACACACAGACCTGCAGACACATACTGTATAACTGGTCACATGATCTGCAGAGAAAAAAAAACTCAAGGCAAATTGGCAAATAAAACTTACAGTTTGGACAGATAAACGGTGACAGGATAGAAATATGGGATGGTTTATCAAAACTGATCCCCAAGCTGACATACACCCCCTGACTGTCAGGCAGTAGCGAAATATTGGCCAGAATTTTAGTAATAATTTTGCTCAACAAATGTCTCCATTCCGAAACAGGAGCATAGGATAATGGAAGGTAAAACGTCATGTATAAGCCCAACCTGTAGGCCCTCTTTTCAGGGATTTCATATGCCCTGTACTGGACAACATATTCGGATTCAATAGTCAGCCTTCAAGAATTCAGCTAGCCCTGAAAAGGTACTAATCACAAGGATCTTTATGCTATGTCCCCTCTGTATTCCAAGTGGTCAGTACTATGAAATCCAAATAACAACCTCTCCAGCAAGTCTCAGATGGCACTTACTTATAGGAGGAACCTACATGGCCAGTCTGGTACCCCCTTACGTTTAGGAAACTTACGTGTGTGACAACCTCTGGTCTCACTCAAGCTGCAAACGTTAGGTTGAATTTGAAAACAAATAACAGGACTCATAGGACCTCCAGTGGACATAGCCTGTAACAGCATTCTCTTCCCAACAGACCTATTTCATTGATTTAGAGCAGTGATCCACAAACAGTAGCTCGCAAGCAACATGTTGCTCCCCAAAACCTTGGATGTTGCTCTCAGTGGCCTCAGAGCAGGTGATTATTTTTCAACTCCAGACTTGGGGCAAGTTTTGGTTGCCAAACAGAGGCTGCCAGTCCACATAGGGGCTACCAATAGTCAGTCACTTCCATTATTTGGCACCACCCAGGAACATTTTTCATGCTTGTGTTGGTCCCCAACTCTTTTTACATCAGAATGTTGCTCATGGGTGGAAAAGGCTGGGGATCCCTGATTTAGAGATTACTTTAGTGAAAAAGGTACAAGTATAGGATTCATTATCTGGAAACGCCTTATCCAGAAAGCTCCAAATTACTGGAAGGTAATCTGCCATAGTCTCCATATTAATTAAATAATTCAAAATGTTGAAACTTATTTAATTTTTCTCTGTAATAACACAGTACCATGTATAATATATATAATTAATCCTTATCGGTTGGAAACAATCCTATTTGTTATATTTAATATTTAAATGATTTTTAGCAGACAAGGTATGGAGATCCAAATTACAGAAAGAACCCATAACTTACTGTGACAATAGTTCTGAGCACTATCACGGAGCATATTAAGGTGAGGATTTAGTGATCAACACCCTGGCGTTATACTAGGCTACTGAAGCAGTAAAATATTGTAAATCTGGAGTAAAATATTTAAGCATACCACCAGTCCAATCTATGTGTTTTTAACCAAACTTTATTTTATGGATATGGTCCAACACTATGAACAAGGCCTGTCTGTAGTGAGTCTATGATATATGGCAGCGTGGTTTTAACCAGTTCCAAATAGAGGTTATGTTTTAACACACGGAGTGTGTTCACTAGCTGAACTGGTTAACTGGAAGGTTCTTGCAGTCATTATAATATAATAATAATAATTGTATTCAACTCTGAAGCATCTCAATTGCAATTGTTTTGAAACATATTAACTAACCTTTGGCTTGTGACACACAGATATTTTGTAAATTCACATAAATTGGCATTACTGTCATTCACAGTTGTATAATTTGTGCTAGAATTAAACTCCTTACTCTCCGTCCTATTGTTTATGTTACATTATTATTTAAAAACCAAAATAAGAAAAATGCACCTTTAAAAAACTATCTGCTGTCAATATATATAAAATTGCTAAGCCGACTGACTTACATCAATGTCATAAATAAAAATGAATCATGGTAAACATTCAAGAAAGGAGTGAGCTTGATTGTGAGAGCACAACACTCCTCTGAAACATAACAGGTTACACACTAATTCCATGCTCATGTACATACCTCTCATGAAGAATCTGCAAGTAATCCTTGGCCTTGTTTTTCTATCACTGGGATCTTTAACTTCACCTTCCTCCAAGTCTTCATCCTAAGAATACAATTTTCTATTATAAAACAACCCTTTTGTAATTTAGCTGTCATAGTTTTACAACATACAGCTGCCAAACAATTAAAGTACAGGTATGTGATCTGTTATCCAGAATGATTGGGTCCTGGGATTTTCTGAATAAGGGATCTTTCTGCAATTTGCATCTCCATACCAGAAGTCTGCTACAAAATAATTTAAACATAAAATAAACCCAATAGGATTATTTCCTACCAATAGGGATTATTTATATTTTAGTTAGGATCAAGTACAAAATAATTTAAATCCTTATACTTGATCCTAAAATATAAATAATCCTTATTGATAGGAAACAATCCTATTAGGTTTATTTTATGTTTACATTATTTTGTACTTGATTTTTATTATTTCAGAGAAAAAATAAGGGATCTTTCTGTAATTTATATCTCCATACCAGAAGTCTGCTACAAAATTAAACCCAATAGGATTATTTCCTACCAATAAGGATTATTTATATCTTAGTTAGGATCAAGTACAAAATAATTTAAATCCATATATATATATATATATATATATATATATATATATATATATATATATATATATATATATATATATATATATATATATATATATATATATATATTATAGATATAAATAATCCTTATTGATAGGAAACAATCCTATTAGGTTTATTCTATGTTTACATTATTTTGTACTTGATTTTTATTATTTCAGAGGAAAAAAAAAGAATATGTTTTAAAATGTTTAAATATTTCATGAAAATGGAGTCTATGAGAGATGGCCTTTCTGTAATTCACAATTTTCTGGATAATGGATCCTATACCTGTAATTAATGGGGGGATTCACCTTTAATTTTTAGTTAAGAATGGCCAATTCTAAGCAACTTTTCAATTGGCCTTCATTTTTTTCTCAAATGGGGGTCACTGACCACATCTAAAAAATGAAATGATTTGTAAGGCTACAACGTATTGTTATTGCTATTCTTTATTACTCATTTTTTCTATTCAGGGCCTCTACTATTCATATTCCAGTCTCTTATTCATAGCAATGCATGGTTGTGAAGGTCATTTGGATCCTAGCAACCAGACTTTGAAATTGCAAACTGGAGAGCTTCTGAATAAAAAGCTAAATAACTCAAAAACCACAATTAAAAAATTAAACCAAAAGTATATTGCCTCAGAATATCACTCTCTACATCATACAAACGCCTTTAAAGTAACTGAACAGAAATGAGTAAATCCAGCTTTAGGACATGGCAGTAGCCTTTGTAGTGTACTTATTGTGCCAGACCTGGCTTCATACTAAAGGTTAATTTAAAGGTTAATTTAAAGGTGAACAACCCCTTTAAAAAAAGCCCTCAGATTCTATATGCTATATTCTACAGTCACAGCAATGTATTTACTGAACAAACAATGTATTTACTAAATGAAATTTCCTTTTTTTTCCCAACTATCATGGACATTTACCTTAATTGGCATGATCAGTGGGGGGGGGGGGTTGTTTACAAATGCAATTAATTTAGGTTGTTCATAAACAGTAAATCAAGTTTCTCAATAAAGGAAGTCCAACATTTTGATTGCTTACTTGGATTTATAATAGGGATGCACCGAACCCACTTTTTTGGATTTGGCCGAATACCCGAATCCTTCAAGAAAGATTTGGCCGAATACTGAACCGAATCCGGTCCGGGGAAAACATTTTTTACTTCCTTGTTTTCTGACAAAAAGTCACGCAATTTCCCTCCCTGTCCCTAATTTACATATGCAAATTAGAATTCGGAATCGGTTCAGTCAGGCAGAAGGATTTGGCCGAATCCTGCTGAAAAAGGCCGAATTCCAAACCGAATCCTGGATTCGGTGCATCCCTAATTTATAAGAAGACTATATATGTATAAACAGATAATGAGTTGTGTCAGTCCCCTTCATAATTAATCACATTTGCAAACATGTAGTGTTTGTTGGACATCTGCTCCCCATTTTCAACACCAGTTCAATTAATAGTACTACTGTTTTAAATATGAAAACTACAATTCGTTATTTCTTGTACTGAATGGAGAAAATGATCCTTGTGAGGTATTTAATTAAATTCCCAGAGTACAGAAAATGCCCCTGCATAATGGACTTCAGTTTAGTCTGGTAATCTAATGATCTGTTTCACAAGGATCAGAGTAACTTCAGTTTCCCTCCGCAGCACAAGAAATAATGGAAAACATAGATTTTTCATGCCTACAACAATAGGTAAAATGTATGTTCAGCACAAGCCATGTTCACTGAACTCATGTTGAAAGGGGGTATACTGCCCCTTTGATAAAATAAAACAACTCACATCAATTTCTCCTTCATCAGCATCACCCTCATCATCATCTTTCTTGTTATCTTTCTGCTTTTCATCATTGTCTGCCTCTTCATCCTTATCATTTATTTCCTTATCTGTGGGAGAGTCTTCTGCTTTTTCCTTGTCCTCTTCATCATCAGCTCCAAGTTTTTCATTTTCCTCCTCCTGAACAAGACCTGGTGGTTCTTCTGGCACCTCCTCGTCATAGTCCAATTCATGCTCATCCAACTCCCTTGTTACAGAGGAGGCCTCATCATTCAGATCATTGGCTCTCTCTTCACGTTCTACATTATGAAAAGGAGAATTTGTTTCATCTTGTACCTGTTCATTATCAGTGTCCTGAGACTTTTCCTCACTTAAATTATCATCCTCATCCGAACGATAACCAGGTGTAAGAGGGCTATTGATTTTGACATCCTTTTCTTCTAGAGAAACTGTACCGACTTCTTCCTCTTTGCTCAAGTCCTTTTCTGAAAAGTGATCTTTTTCAACTTTTTCCTCTTGTGTGAGCTCTGGTTGCACTGTTGGTGGAGAAATACTGTCCCGTGCAGGACTCTCTGCTGTAGCCATGTGTAGGCTGTGGCCTGAAAAACACATTCACTTTTTATTTGGAAAAAATAAAAGTTAATGGACTGCTGTACTTTCTAATATTAAATGGAAATTATTAAAAAAAGTTTTATCCAACATTGGATTCAGCTTCTGGCCTTTTTGAACACTTTCTCTCAAAAGTACAGATTTGTGCAGCCCAAAGATGAGTCTCAGCTCTCCCACGGCCATGCTCATGCTACTTTATCATTAACTTCTAATGTAAAAAGGCTAAAAAAGCATTACTATAGAAAACACTGTAGAATGTCATAAACTTGTTGTAAAACACACACATTTAAAAGCCGCCTAAAATGACGATGTCCATTTTCCTGCCTTTCCCTAAAAACGTACATTCTTCCAGTCTCTTCCTCTTTCTACTGAAAGGTAATGATTTATTTGACCACTCCAAAATTACCAAGCAAAATTACCAAAATTATAATGGTGACTCAAAAGGTAGGGTTGTCCACAAGAAAACCAATTTTAGAGTATATGCAAAAAATCTGGGACTCAATCCCCAATCATGAGCCCATAAATGACATTACTGAAATAGTCAATATATATAAGTAAAAAGGCAATATTTATTCACAACCATGCCATTATACACATTTTAAAATCAAATTAAAAACATGAGGTATTGCATGTGGGAGAAGGGATCCCTCTCAAATAAAATGCTTAGCCTCACAATCAGATATTTAAATCAGATGTGGCGAAAATGGCCTGGCCACACGGGCAGATTGGGGGAGATTAGTTGCAGGCAACAAATCTCCTTCTTCGTGGCGACTAACCTCCCCGATCTGCCTTCCACTGTCTACAATGTAAATCGCCTGGGGGCAGGCAGACGGAACGCTTCGTTTTGCAAAGTCGCACGTAATTGCCTTATGAGGAAACTTCGGGCGACTACGGAAAACAAAGAATTCTGTGTGCCTGCCCCCAGGCGATTTACATTTTAGCCGGCGGAAGGCAGATCGAGGAGATTATTCGCCACAAAGAAGAGGAGATGTCGCCTGGCGACTAAACTCCCCGAATCTGTGTGGCCAGACCTTAAATGTGCGGGTTAACCACCTTATCCTTCCTATTTATACACAATAAACAAGTCATAATGTGACATACACAACAATGTTAAGGCGTTGTTAGCATCAATATGAGACGAATGTGTCCCGGGACTCGGGTGCTCCAGCGGTTGGATGTAGTTCTTTAAATTCCGGCTTGGTCGGGCTGGAAACCCACGTATATGGTATAAATATCTGTATATGTATAGAATGTGTATAATGACATGGTTTTGAATAAATATTGCCTTTTTACTTATATATTCTGACTATTTAAGTATTGTGTCATTTATGGGCTCATGATTGGGAATTAAGTGCCAGATTTTTTTAAAATCTACTCTAAAAATGATTTATTTGACTATCCACTAGCAATTTGGCGGTTCCAATTCTCATCCTCCATCAGTTTTATTAAACATACACTTTCTACTATATATTAGTTTACATATATATATCATTTACAAAGATGCCCTTCACAGTAATCGCAACCTCAGCTCCTCCAAAATGTACAAAGTGGTGGTGACAGTCCATTCAGATTTCCTGGTTTGTAGTGGGCTGTGTAGAAGGCTGTTTGCAGCGGCGTGTGGGTGAAACTTTCTAAAGGTTCATTCAGCCGGCACTGCTCAGACTAGGTTATATTATGTAGATCACAGATCAGTGATATTAGCGACGTGGAAAACAAAATGCAAGTGAAAGGAGTTACATCATCAGGCTCATCTACAGATAGACACCTTATATGCGATTCACTCAAACAACAATGAAAGAAAATGTAAAATAGAGCATCTTTCCTGTAGTCAATGGAGGAGGGGCATAATGTCCCCAAATATATGATTCACCTAAACCCCAAGGGCCGCCATCAGGGGGAAATTCACAATAGTCCGTGGCCCCGTGGGTCTTATAGGAGGCTCGCTGTGCTGCACTTGGATTCCCGTCCCGTGAATTGGACAGACAGGGGGCGGGAATTCAAACTTCACCCTCTTATCCGAGTAAATGCACAGGGCCCGCTTTTCCTTATACACCCCACAGTCTCGATTCGCTACTTACGCCTCCCGCAAATCTCTTATTTGCAAGCTTCCTCCTGTCTTACAGAGAATCCCGACGCCACAAGTCTCATCACGCGAGACTTGCGTCACGACGCCACGTGAGCGCAATGACGCATCACGTAGCCGCCTTGTGGGAGTGAGGAGCAGAGCAGGCGTGATTCCACAATCGAAAGCGGATAGTTTGTTGCGGTTGGTTAGCTCACAATCTGTTTTACTCTGCTCGCGCCTCTTTCTTTTGTTAATAAAAAAAGAAAAGAAAAAAAAAAGACTTTGGCGGTCATTTATCAACACTGCGCAAATTTGCCCATGGGCAGTAACTCATGGCGACCAATCAAATTGTTGCATTAATCGTTCTACTTGCAGTTGTCTCTAAAGCTGGACATAGAAGTTGAGATTTTTAAAAGATCCGATCCACATCGTGAGACCACAATTTTCTCGGAACGATAACGATGGTATGAATTGACCATCAACTAAAAAGACCAATTTACCAGGAAAACAAAGGGGAGCTGCCTGCTTGGCCCTGCAAACATACATAGATTTTACTATCAATTTCCTGACAGATGTCGGCCGAAAAATCGTAAGATGTACGATCGTTCGAATCCCACTAACCGCACGATAATTTCGAAGGATTGGTCGGGCTTCCCTAAAATCGGTTGTTCTTCAAGAAGAACCGTCCGTCTATGGGGAGCTTTAGAATCTAATCACTGATTGGTTGCTATAGGTAACTGCCCTCCGGCAAATTTGTCCAGTGTTGATAAATGAGCCCCTTTGTGATTTGCCCGCCGTGCCCTCCTCAACTTGTGTCAGCTCCCAATATTTCCTCAAGTCATTTATAATTTCTGCTCAGAGCACCAACTTATTTCATGGAACTGAAAAAAAAAAACCTGGTTACCTAAAGTACAAACGAGGTTCTGTGATATAAGTGCAAGGCTGTGCACCCTGGTAGAAAAAACATAAATTAGAGTAGTTATATATTAAACGGTAGTGTATTGGGCATATCCTTGTTTGAGAACAAGCTGGGGATTTTCGTTGACAAGCTGTGTAACGCTAGGCAGTGTCACTCTGGCTTGTAAGGGTGGTGGCACACGTGCAGATTCAGGGAGATTAGTCACCCAGCGACAAATCTCTTCATTGGGCGACTAATCTCCCTGAAAAGCCTTTCCTGCCGGCAAGAATGTGAATCACCAGTGGGATGGCACTCGGATCGCTTCATTCTCTGAAGTCACCCGAAATTGCTTCACGAGGAAACTTCAGACGACTTTGGAAAATCGATCCGAGTGCCATCCCTCCGGCGATTCACATTCTTGCTGGTGGGAAGGCTTTTCGAGGATATTAGTCGCCCGAAGAAGAGGAGATTTGTCACTGGGCGACTAATCTCCCCGGAAATCGCCATGTGTGCTACAGCCCTAAAGCAAATAAAGTCAAGCTATGGGATCCGTTATCCAGAAAGCTCTTCATTCCAGAAAGGGTGTCTCACTTCATTTTATCCAAATAATCCAAATTTTTTAAAATGATTTTGTTTTTCTCTGTAATAATAAAATAGTACCTTATACTTGATCCCAACTAAGATTTAATTAATCCCTGCTGAAAGCAAAACCAGCCTATTTGGGTTTATTTAATGTTTATATGATTTCTAGCAGACTTAAAGTACGAAGATTCAAATTACAGAATTATCCAGAAAACCCCAGATCCCGAGCATTCTGGATAATAGGTCCCATACCTGTACTGTCTTGGCCAGCCATTCCCCCACATGTTAAAAAAAAAACATTGTTGACCAGGGTCCCCCTACAAGTTAAAAAAAAACATTGGTGGCCATGGTCCCCGTACAAGTTAAAAAAAATCATTGGTGGTCAGGGTCCCAATAAAAGTTATCCCAATAAAAGTGCCCCCCATACACGTTAACAAAAACATTAGTGGCCAGGGTCCCCCCACTCGTGAAAATAATAAAAAAGTTGGCAGGGTCCTCATACGGTGATGGACAGGGGTAAAACAAAAATTGGTGGCCAGGGTCCTCCTATAAAAGATAAAAAAAGATTGGTGGCCAGGGCCCCCCTATAAGTTAAAAAAATAGTTTATAAGGAAAACTTCAGTTCTAATATACTAGTCTATGATGGCAGTGACCAATATGAAAAATATATTTATATATTACCATGTCCACTGATACTTAGAACCTATTCACAATTGCATGTACAGAGAGCAATGCTGTACCAAAACTTGCACCATTAGTTATAGATATTAATCATGGATGACAATGTCACTTGAGAAGCGCCAAGGTCTATGGTTTAATTAAATTAGGAATAAGGCTGTCCATAAGTGTTGCATTATTGTTGCCGTGGATACAAAATAAGGCAGGCACACCTTAGTCAGTCTTTCCCATTAGAGTAGGTTGGCCAAGAACAAGTCACTTAATAGCAAGCAGGCAGGTGCCATTTTGTAAACACTGTTATTAACGTAAACTTTACAGCATGCCAGAATCTTGCTTATGTGCCAGAATGGAGGACCTGATGCCCATGCACTGGCTACACAATTAGATGGTGAGGAGTGAGGGGGAATGTGAGGAGTGCAATTAAATCTAGGAAGTGCAGAATGCAAAGTAAAAGGCATAGACGCGGGGCAAGCAATAAATTATTGACAGCTGAGATTTGTAAATATCTTTATAACAAGCATGGATGCTTTCATCAAAAGAAACATTTGGGTTGCATATTTAATTTGAAAAATACTTTTATTATACAGCTTTTTATGTCTGGGTGACAGATCCCCTTTTTTTTAGAAACAGCCTTTTTTGCTTAAAAAGGTAAGATTAAATAAAGATTAGATTCAATAAATATTATTTACAGGAGTATTTTCCCTTTTGTCACTTTATCAGCCTGGGTTTAAGAATATGTCTAAATACATTATAACACACTTAGGGGCCCATTCATTAAGTTCGAGTGAAGGAATAGAAGAAAAAAAACTTCGAATTTTGAAGTGTTTTTTTGGCTACTTCGACCGTCGACTACGACTTTGACTTCAAATCGAAGGATTCGAACTAAAAATCATTCGACCATTCGATAGTCGAAGTACTGTCTCTTTAAGAAAAAACTTCGACCCCCTAGTTCGCCACCTAAAAGCTACCGAGCTCAATGTTAGCCTATGGGGAAGGTCCCCATAGGCTTGCCTAACTTTTTTTGGTCGAAGGATAATCCTTCGATCGTTGGATTAAGATCCTTCGAATCGTTCCTTCGATCGTTCTATCAAAGTATTTGCGCAAAATCCTTCGACTTCGATAATCGAAGTCGAAGGATTTTCATTCCCCAGTCGAATATCGAGGGTTAATTAATTCTCGATATTCGACCCTTGATGAATTTGCCCCTTATTTTTGAATTCCCTGCCAGTCAAGGTGAGACTGACACTGCTATTTGAGGAATACATGTTGCTCTGCTTTCCAGGCTAGCACATATCTGATTCTCACTGGCCCTCTACATCCCAGGGGGCTGTCTTGTTAACCTTTTAATAGGTCCTATTATAAAACCCACGAGAGGCTGTTTGGGGAGGCTACCAATAGGATTCCCATAGTTTATTACATAGATTACATAGTTTACATAGTTAAATCGGGTTGAAAAAAGACAAAGTCAATCAAGTTCAACCACTGCAAATGAAAACCCAGCATCCATACACACACCCCTCCCTACTTTCACATAAATTATATATGCCCATATCTATACTAATTATAGAATTTATTATCACAATAGCCTTTGATATTATGTCTGTCCAAGAAATCATTCAAGCCACTTAAAAACATTTTACAGATTTAGCCATCACAACATCACCCGGCAGTGCATTCCTCAACCTCACTGTCAAGAATCATTGTGAAGAATCACCTACGCTGCTTCAAATTAATCTGAAGGGGTGTCCTCTGGTGAGGTGATCCTCTTTATGGGTAAAAAGGTCCCATATTTGTCTATAATGTCCTCTAATGTACTTGTAAAGTGTAATCATCACCTTTTTTTCCAGAGAAAACAACCCCAACCTTGACAGTCTACCCTCATAATTGAAATCTTCCACACCTCTATCCAGTTTGGTTGCACGTCTCTGCACTCTCTCCAGCTCATTTATATCCCTCTTAAGGACTGGAGCCCATAACTGCACTGCATACTCTAGGTGAGGCCTTACCAGGGACCCATAAAGAGGTATAATTATGTTTTCATCCGTTGAGTTAATGTACTTTTTTTTTCAAGACAGTACTTTATTTGCTTTTGTGGCCACATAATGACACTTCCTGGAATTAGACAACTTGTTATCTACAAAAACCCCTAGATCTAGAAACTCCCAACACACTGCAATTTAGTGTATAACTTGCATCTATATTATTTTTTGCATAACTTTGCATTAATCAACATTGAACCTCATTTTCCAGTTTGCTGCCCAGTTTTTCAACTTAGGAAAATCACTCTGCTAAGTGGCAGCATCCTGCATGGAACCTATAGTTCTGCACAATTTAGTATCATCTGCAAAAATAGAAACAGTACTTTCAATGTCCTACTCCAGGTCATTAACAAACAAGTTGAAAAGCAAAGGACTAAGTACAGAGCCCTGCAGAACTCTGCTAACAACACTTGTGCAATTAGAAAATGTTCCATTTACCACCACTCTTTGTAGTCTATCTTTTAGCCAGTTCTCTATCCAAGTACAAATACTATGTTCCAGGCCAACATTCCTTAATTTAACCAGTAACATTCTGTGTGGCACTGTATCAAATGCTTTAGCAAAGTCTAAGTAAATCACATCCACTGCCATTGCAGAATCGAGGTCCCTGCTTACCTTCTCATAAAAAGAAATTAAGTTAGTCTGGCAAGATTTATTATATAAAACCATGCTGGCACAAACTCATCGTATTATGATTTGCTATGAAGTCCAGTATCTTATTAACCCTTCGAAAAGCTTTCCTACGACTGATGTCAGACTAACTGGACTATAGTTGAAAGGCTGAGAACGAGATCCCTTTTTGAATTGCGACACCATATTAGCAATTCGCCAGTCTCACAGCACTATGCCAGACCTTAATGAATCCTGAAAATTAAGCAAAGAGGTTTGGCAATCACAGAGCTAAGCTCACTAAGTACCCTGGGATGAATACCATCCAGCCCCAGACCTTTGTTTATCTTAACATGTTCTAGTCTCTTTTGAATTTTCCTCATGTGTGAATCATGTATTATTAGCTGTATTACTAGAATTAGGACTATTAAGAAGGAAACCTTCATCATCTGGTTTTTCATTTGTGTAGATAGACAAAAATAACAGTTCTCAGAATCTCAGCTTCTTTTCGGTTCTCTTCAACCAGCTTTTACATAAGACTTTAAAATGGGGGCGCTAACCCCAACTAAAACAAATGCTCTGTAAAGCTACAAATGTATTGTTATTGCTACTTTTTATTACTCTTCTTTCTATTCAGGTCCTCTCCTATTCATATTTCAGTCTCTTATTCAAATCAATACATGGTTGCTAGTTTAATTTGAATCCTAGCAACCATATTGTTGAAATTGCAAACTGCTGAATAAAAAGCTAAATAACTCAGAACCACAAATAATAAAAATGAAAATCAGTTGCAGATTATAGTACATAGTACAGTACATACTGTTCATCTTAGAGTGGATATGATCAGTTACTTGTATGCTCCTAATAGGTTTCACACCTAACCTGCTATGCCTATATGTGTCATATTCTGCCTGTGTTTGTGCGCCATACTCTGCCTGTCCTATGCTCCTAGTATGTGTCATATTCTGCTTGCCCTATGCTCCCTGTATGTGCCATATTCTGCCTCTCCTATGCTCCCTGTGTGTGCCATACTCTGCCTGCCCTATGCTCCCTGTATGTGTTATATTCTGCTTGCCCTTTGCTCCCTGTGTGTGCCATACTCTGCCTACCCTATACTCCATGTGTGTGCCATTCTCTGCCTACTCTATGCTCCCTGTGTGTGTCATACTCTGCCTGTGGGGGGTGAACTGAAAATACTTGGTAGGCGGTCCCCAAGGTGTTTAATTATGTGCTGGATTTTTCTTTGCTATCCACAAGAGAGGAGGAGTTATATGGATTTAATATACCTGATAGCATTGCTGCGAGCACCAACTATTTGTTTTTTTGGTATGCTACCACCATTAATATGGATATGGTCTTAACATTTCTTGTGATAACATGGGTGTGGTTTAAAGAGGTGAGTGGCCAATACTGGATTCCATTATTGACCCTCCATTCCACAGAAGCTGGACAGCACTGTCATATGGAATCATTTATGTTCCCAGGGGGTTAAAAGCAAGAGTACTAAGGGGTGCAAGAGCAGGTGGTAAGGGCAGAGCCTCAGGCAGCAGCAGCCCCAGAATCGCCCCTGTCCCTAACTTGAGGATCTCAATGATGCATATTTTAAGGGCGGATGGCAATGCCTACATGCCTCCGTCTGCGAGAGCTGCGCGTCAGGAAGGCAGCAGAGGTGGCTGCAGGGGGAAGTGGATGCAATGTTGCAGTATTTTGCAGTCCACATATATAAACAAATGGCAGTTAATCAAATGCTCATATTAAACATCATTTCCCCCACACTAGTGTGTGTAGCTCAAAATGTTCCCTTGTACATCAGAAATAGAAAAGTAAATGCAGCCAGCTCAAAAATGAATTTACCTACCTAACAAACACTTCTTTCCCCTTTTTTTATAAATATAAATTGCTGCTGTGTCAATACAGCTTTGTTCTCCTGCTGAGCAAATAATTCTATGCAACATGTTCTTTTCTAAAAATCTATAAAGTGCATTTAAGGATTTGTGATTACACAATGTAACCTCAGAAATAACAAGATTTTTCTAAATACGAGATAGGGCAGCACCCTGTGATGTCCACCTTAATTCCTTTCTTCTTATTTTTTTTTTCTTATACCCATGCTATTCCATTTAATGACTGCTGCTAACTTTGCATTGAGAGAAAAAGAAATACATTTTTGTACACTACTTTTCTGTACACTACTTTTCTGTACACTACTTTTCTGAACATAATTATCACGTAATTTTCCTCTGGAAATGGACTATTGTGCTACGTAAAGTTTAAAAACTGTAATGAAGTTAATAAGAATAGGCTAATAGTAAAACAAGAGTTGTATGAAAAATAAGGCATCTCAAATTATTTTATTGGACTTAGATGACTGCTGTATTTAATTATCCGTTATAATTATATTTCACGAAAAACCATTTCCATTTTTCTTGAAAAAGAATGCATGTATGAAATGCACAGGAGTATAACAGGCTACTGTAAACGTGAACTTTAGGTTTAACCATTGACTGTGCATTACGCCAATTTGATGTAATGTGATATGAAGTATATTTAAATAAGGTTTTATAATGTTATCCGCCCTTGATATGTGCTATATTTTGTGCTATGTAATTAAAGGGGAACTAAAGTCTAAAATAGAATAATGCTAGAAATGCTGTATTTGGTATACTAAACATAAACATAAACACCACAAGCCTAATAAAACAAATGATTTATGCTTTCAAAGTTGGCCGCAGGGGGTCATCATCTTGCAACTATGTTAAACATCTTTGCAAGACCAAGACCATGCACATGCTCATTGTTGTCTGGGCTTCTGTTGGGAGGTTAAACTTAGGGATTATCATAAATGATCAAAACAGCACAAGTCTGCCAGAAGCCGATACAGCCGATACATAAATGAATCAAGACTGATTAATAATCAGAAAATGCAGACTGCACTGGGTCATGTGTAAAGTATATTGGAGATAGGTTTCGTTTTCATTAAAGAAAGTATAAATGTACTAAACTGTATTCATTTTAGAGCATTAGAAATAACGCTGCCTCAGGAATTTGGAAAAACATACATACATACATACTATGTGCTGAATGTAATGTGTGCTGCTTATATATTAAAATAAAGGAGAATATTTTTTTAAAGATTTGGTTTGCCTTCCTCTCTGTGGTAATTGTGAGCGCTATTACCTGCTGTTTATATGACTGCAAGTAGCCACAAGTGCTTTATGTTCATTTTAATGAGCACAGAAAATGTGAAAACATTCTAAAGTGCATAGTTATAATCTTACCACCAGAGGTCAGGATAAGATAATAAATGTTTAATAACGCACTTTCATTTTATGTTGTTCATTATGTGGATTTGGATTAGCGGGTTCAAACAATGAAATCCTATGCTGACAGTATACAGCAATGAGCATCACTCATGATATTTCCTGGGAAACATTACTGCTGGGTGTATGGCATGCATATTTTAAAACATGCACTAAACATTGGTATGGTGCAACCTGTCTGCAATAGGTATAATTCAAACAATTTTATTGTGTGCTACAAACCAAGCTCTGCTGAAACTCATTTTACATTAAGGGGATTATTTACTAAAACTCAAATTTTTCTGGTCGGGCATTTAGGGACAAAAACTCTACAATAACTAAATTTTTTCCAGATTTAGTATATCCTGATGCTGCTAAAAGCCCAAATCCGAAAATCCACCATCTCAAACCTGTCGAGGTCATGTATAAGTCAATGGGAGATGTCCCTATCCCAATTTGAAGATATTGTGGTCTGCGCTGGATTTAGCCCTGTAAAATTAAGTCTGAGGATAGATTCGGATTTTAGTAAAATGAGTAATATTCTAAATGAAGCAAAGGTTGATGCAGAACAAATAATTCCACAGTCCATTTCAAATATATAATTAAAGTGCCAATGTCATCAACAGTTAAACTGTATTTAATAATCCCAGGTCAATGGAGCATATATTTTTGAATTCATATCATTTGCAATTTCCCTGTGCGCCATGACCTGTTTTAAGCTGTTCGGTTATTACTTCAACTACCTTATCAGTTGAGGGTGCAGTGCAATTGCAAGTTACCTCAATTGGCAAATGGGGTTTATTGTTAATAAGTGCAAAGTTATGCACTTTGGTAGAAATTACATAAATGCGAGTTATACACTGAATGCTAGCATGTTGTGGGTGTCATTAAAGGGGTTGTTCACATTTGAGTTAACTTTTAGTATGTTGTAGAGAGTGATATTCAGAGACAATTTGCATTTGGTTTTCATTTTTTATTATTTGCGGATTTTGAGTTATTTCACTTTTTATTCAACAGCTCTCCAGTTTGCAATTTCAGCAATCTGGTTGCTAGGGCCCAATTTATTCTAGCAACTATGCATTGATTTGAATAGGAGCCATGGGATATGAATAGGATCCTTGGTAATGCCTCACCTTGAGTATGCAGTGCAGTACCCATATTAAAGGCATATAAAGTATATTCTTTCCCCAGGCCAGTGCTCCTGTTAAGAGATTATAATTGCAAACATCCTGCACATTTTACTTGCCTTTCGATTGGCATCTCATGCATTATTTGAGCAAATTCCTGCTTGTGTATGAGCTATAGCAGAAAACGGTGAGATTTAATCTACTGCACATGTGCAACCGCCAAAGGAATGAAGATCTAAAGGTCGGGAGATGCCAGTGTAGCGTTGTGCACCAGCCCAAGGAAAAACTTACTGATCTATTTCAATTTGGGGTCCCTAACATTTTGGCAACCCCCGTAAAATAGACTTTACTGAGCTGGAGAAATTGCAACTAAACTGGTAATTTGTGATGACTGGTTATATACATGCCTGCACATCACCCTTCCATCCACTGAGTAATGTAACCTAACATGTATGTATTCCCCTACCTTGGGCAGTGTGTGAGCACAGTGTCTCAGCTGAGTAAGAGGGATAGTCTTTAGTCTTTGTTTGTCCATGACCTGTTTATCTCTAGTAATATCTGTGAGCTGGAGAAATATTTCTACTATATAATCCTAGCCTTTGAGTCATATAAAACATTTCGAAAAAGTCCATTAGAGTCAGATCTAAACAGTGTGTTGTTCATTTTATTAACTTATTATCTATTAAGTCCCTAGCAACCAGATAAAAAAAACCTCCCACACGCTTGCACACACAAACACACCCACAGGCACACAGGACCAGCTGAAACTGACTTAGAATGCCATTCTCTACGTTAAATCCTACTACATTTATGTAAATGACGCCTTAAAGGACAGAGGAACTGCTGGGTAAAACAAGCTGCATAACAAAGTTTTGGTATGTGCGGAATGCAGAATATTACATTAATGAAGATCTCCAAACATTATTATCTTGGCCAAAGGAATTCAGCTAATATAATCTAATGAGAAAAAAGATGGCTGAACTTTGTTTCATAATTGTTTTAGGCAGACCTTTTGACTGTTAGCATAAATACATAATTTTTATCTTGCTTACTGATAAAAAGTTATTACGCTGACAGAGCTGCCATAATGAACATCAACTAATGGGCAGTGCTTGTCTTCTTCCTGCTGATGATGTCACATATCTTTCACATTCCAAATAAAGCACAGCACCAGAAAAGGGGATAGTTTAGTTTTCATGGCCAAAAGACAATAAGTGGACCCCTAGGGGCACATTTACTTAGCTCGAGTGAAGGAATAGAATAAAAAAAACTTCGAACTTCTAATGTTTTTTTTGGCTACTTCGACCATCGAATTGGCTACTTCGACCACGACTTCGAATTGAATGATTCCAACTAAAAATCGTTCGAATATTCGACCATTCGATAATCGAAGTACTTTCTCTTTAAAAAAAACTTCGACCCCCCTACTTCGCCACCTAAAACCTACCGAGGTGCAATGTTAGCCTATGGGGAAGGTCCCCATAGGCTTTCTTAGCTTTTTTTAGTCGAAGAAAAATCGTTTGATCAATGGATTAAAATCCTTCGAATCGTTCGATTCGAAGAACTTAATCGTTCGTTTTGCAGTAGGATTTACCTTCGGCAGTCGAATATTGAGGGTTAATTAACCCTCGATATTCAACCCTATGTAAATCTGCCCCCTAGTGTTAGATACAAAGACAAATCTTTCTAAATACAGGTATGGAACCTGTTATCCGGAATGTTCGGGACCTGGGGTTTTCCAGACAACAGATCTTTCCATAGTAGGGATCTTCATATCTTAAAGGAGAACTAAACCCCATGTTAATCATAAATCCCCTTCCCTCCATTGGCCCCCTCCCTGCTTTCTCCCTCCTTAGTAACTCAGTGGAAAAAGTGTCTCTGTCATATACTTTGGCATATTCATGAAGAGTAGCACAGCAGAGCTCTTCGGCGCCATCTTCTGTATCTTCAGGTTCCTTGCGGAAGTGAGGGCTGACATGGAGCTATTTCGCGCATGCGCAGTTGGGGCCATTCTGGTTTTCGTGCCTACTGCGCATGCGTGGAAAGCTTCGAAGATTGCTGAAGAAAAAGAAGAGTATCTGAAGATACAGAAGATGTCGCAGAAGAGTTTCGCTGTCTACTCTGGGAGAAAGCAGGAAAGGGGGCCAATGGAGGGAAGGGGATAGGGATTTTTGATTAACGGGGGGTTTAGTTCTCCTTTAAGTCTACTAGAAATTCTTGTAAACATTAAATCAACCCAATAGTCTGGTTTTGACTCCAATAAGGATTAATTATACTGAATCTTAGTTTGGATCAAGTACAAGGTACTGTTTTATTATTACAGAGAAAAAGGAAATCATTTTTAAAAGTTTGGATTATTTGGATAAAATGAAGTCTATGGGCCAAGGGCATTCTGTAATTTGGAGCTTTCTGGATAAAGGGTTTCTGGATAACGGATCCCATACCTGTATGATTGCTCTTCTGAACAGTACGATGTCTCATATGCAAATGTTTGCTCACATTATGTAGCATTCAGAGACCTTTAAATATGAATAGTGTGCAGAAAAGCAACAATGCACATTCCAATAAACTCAGGAAAAATGTACTAAAATCAGTCAAAGCTATAAAAAAAATAGCTAATTATACTAATTTCATTATGTAATGGAAAAGGAAAGCATTCAACAATGCATTACTAAAAGCACAATATGTTGACTAAGGGGCAGATTTATTAAGGATTGAGTAGTGTTTTCTAGGTTTTTGGTCAAAAATCTATTTTTCAGTTTAAAAAAAACTAATATTTAGATTTTTGTTTTAAAAAAAAACTCAAATTTTTAGAGATTTATTATATCCCGACCCTGGAAATAGCGCAAATCCAAAAATTCACCATCTAAAACCTGTCGATGTCATGTCGAAGTCAGTGGCAGAGGTTCCTTGAACCATTTGAAGATGTTAATAGCCTTCGTGATGTTCAAGTTTTTTTTGGAGAGTTTCGCTGAAAAACTGGATCATTTGGACCGATTCAATTTTTTCACGAAAACTCGATTTATTTGAGTTTTCGGGTTGCTAACCCTGAACTCGCTGAATTGAGTTTTTTGCATTTGACTTTTTTATTAAATAAGAAACCATTTGAGCTGTGAGTTCATTCGAGTACATTTCAAGGTATAAAAAAACTCTAACATAAATAACCCACTAAAGTTTATGGCATGTATAGTGTTTTCTCTTCTGGTGTTCTTCAGCCTGTTATTTGCTTTAATAGACATTAAATGCAAATTTATGGGCTGTTAAATCAAATGCCAGACTGCATGGTTGGGCATACTTCTCCTCTGGTTGAAAAATACTAGCAGCGAATATGCCACCTATAGTAAATGCAACAAAACCTTTCACCACTTGTTCCCACATTCTGCTAATTATCTATGGGGGGATAACTGATCAGAAGCCCCAATGTTTTCTTCTAAAACAGCCTATGTAAGTTGAATTTCAACCATTTAGTACAGGGAAATTCATGGTGCTCTGTGACTTTGCTTTCTCTTATGACTACAGATATCTAATTTCAAGAAAAAATATTGGCAGATTGACTCACCCTACCTTGACTGACCACAACCGGCAAGTTTATACCAAAGAGACAGTCCACTGATAATCTTCAGAATAGTTCTGCAACTCTGTTATGCAGTAGGCCAATACTCTGTGTATCATGTTATCTACTGACTTGGACAAGCAATTTGAGAATCAAATCAATAATGAGAGAAACAAGACTCACCCAATCACATGACAAGGAGTTAATGCGGTGGAGACGCTGATTGTTCTAGGCCAGGATAAGCAAGTGATGACTAGATAAGTCAAGGTAGTCTGATGATTGCAGGAAAAAGTGGAGAAGCAAACGCACTGAAACATATGTTTAGTGTGCTTTTTATTTAGGGGCAATTTCTTAATAGTGACAGTCTCTCAATTATCTCTTTTAATGAAGGGTTAACATGCCTACGTGTCGAATGATCATATAATCTTGGCCACTGCATATCCCTTTTTATTTTTGCCTTACTTTGAGAAATGTCTGTTTTGTAATGACTGATATCTTTCAGTGACAGATCATCATATTCATTCAAAATTATTGTTTTAGGGTACTGTGATATTGCGAAGAAGATCTTTCAAATTCAAATACATTTTTACCTCTTCGCTTTTCCTTTTTCCGAGCTGGCAGAACAACAAAATCCAATTAAAAACAAGCAGCCTGGTTTGGCAAATGAGACGAAGACACTGCCACATAGATATTGTGCACCACTGCTCACAGATGTTGCAACCTTACATAAAGTACTGGGCCAATTTCCAATGGCTTATTAACTTTGATTGAATTTCTGGAGAATGGTGTGTGGATATTCTGTTTACAATTTGATAAATATTCCCATTTATAAAACTAGCCTCCTCCATCAGCAGTGGGTACTTATAGCAACTCAATTATGTGTCATTGGTGATGGATAGAAATGATGGTGATAGTCATCATTATATTTGAGTAAGAAAGACAGTATGACTGTAGGTGCCATGATATATTTGCTTTAATTTGAAACTCTAGTCCACCCCACCAACCATAATTGACTGGTGGTTATCCATGCCTAGTGTCAGATGAATGTATGGGAGGTTACCCATAACTATCAGATGAATGAGCAATGCCTTGCAGCAAGTGTAGTTGCATGCATGGATGAGATATTCTGAAGGCTTCTCTTTAGAAGGCTATTTTGTCAAATCAGTACACAAAACCACGGACAGTTTTAAAGAAAAGTCTGGAAAGTCTAAGGTGTGTTACCAGCTGTAAATGAATGCAGATATTATTATTTATTGTTAATAATATTAAAAGGACATTATTACCCTTTAGATTGTAAGCTCTCTTCCTCACATTTTGCTATGGTACTGGTTGTAATGTAGGTTTCTCTGTAGGTTCTATTTATTTAATTCATGTGATATCTTTGTATAAAACTTTTATTTTAAAGAACATTTTTTCTAAAAAGGCAATATTTATTCACAAGCATGCCCCAAGTATTAATTAAAACCAAGTTTAAAAACAAAGGTGCTGCGCATGGGAGGAGGGATGCCTCTCCTTAGAATACTCAAACACCCAACCGATTTAAATAAATCAGGTAGGAGGAAAGTGTATAATACGTGACAATTGTACAAGTTATTCATTTATGTTTATACTGCTATAAGTTAAAAGATCTGCCTATAAAATGTATAACATGTCAGCAATCAACTTAAGCATGTATATATTCCACAATATATATCATGTCCGTCATTGGTTAACATACGGCTGATCCCAAAATGGAAATGACTAGGCAGTATATTGTGGCGATGGGTGGTATAATGGGCAACAAAGCAAGGGTTGCAGTCACTATCCAAAAAGTTATGTATATTGGAATCGTCCCAATAATCCTGATGCTGGATCTCCTTCAGAGAACAACGTCCCAATTGTGGATTTGTCAGGGACACAATATAGTAATTGTATAATAAATGTCGGCAGTGGGGTCTATGTATTGAAAGTGGCAAATGGTGATATTAGGAATCCATATACAGTATCTATATGTAGTTACAATGGAATAACTTATACAATTTTCACGTATTATACACTTTCCTCCTACCTGATTTAATTAAATAGGGCTGGGTGGTTGAGTATTCTAAGGCGAGGGATCCCTCCTCCCATGCGCAGCACGTTTGTTTTTAAACTTGGTTTTAATTAATACATGGGGCATGGTTGTGAATAAATATTGCCCTTTTTTTTAGAAAAATTGTTTGGATTATTTAAGATATTTAAATATTCAGGGATAAAATTCTTGGAGGTTGAGTCCCTTTTCTGGTTAAGATATATTTGAACTGAGTTGTTGGTGGACACTCCATTGGGTTTATACCCCTGATTATAATAATTATCCAACTCTTTGCTTGTTCAAATTTAAGTTAATTTTTATTTTACAGAGCTGCGCAATATGTTAGCGCTCTTAAAATACATGTCAATAATGAATAATAATAATTGCGAAAAATTGGCTATATTTATAACTGAAAACAATGGCTAATACAAGTAGTTTGTAAAAACATTGCTTAATTTACATTTTCATAAAATTAACATAGCCATACACTGCCCAATCTGTGGTTATCCAACAGATCAACTTGTGGGCAAACATGTAACTAGTATCCAATTTGGCCATCTACAATGTTGGCCAAATCACACTGTGACACCTGTTCAAGTGTTGTCCAGCGTTAAGCCTAAATGAAAGTTAGGTGTGGCTCATTTTACTTCTGGATGTGGTGATGCATCATAGATTTTTTACTGGCTACTTTCAGAAAAAAAGATATGTCCACTCCAGTCTCCTAGGTACTTTAGTACTCCGTTTCTCTTCCATTGCATTTCAGAGTAATGTAAATTGTCCTGTTGTAGCTATAGTTTCTGTCACAGAAACACTGATCCTTCCTAATGAAATGAAAATACTGTGCAGTATTTTGAACTACACTTAAGAAGTCTGGACACTGGTATGCAAACGCCTTTATTGTCTCTGTACCTGACAGATCTTTACTTACTGAAGAGCAATCTAAACAATTTAGACAATTTAAATTTAGTTCAGATGCAGGTCCATAATCCAATTTGAGCACCTTATTCCATAATCTATCTTGTAGACAGCCAAAACGGACCTTGTTAGAAGTTTGCAGTATGCTATATATTATAGTTAGCAATCTATATTGCAATATCTTCTTTCAGAATGGCTAGATGCAGGATGAAATCCTGTATTCTTTGGATTTAGTAATTTATTTTTAGAATATTCTCTTTCTGTACATATTTGGGTAATAGTGTTTGTTACCTGCTAGAAATTACCTCTTGTAATGCCCAAAAATACACTTGCATTGAAAAGAATTGAAGTAATTTATTTATAACTGCATGTAACTACCTACTTCCTTCTGCTAAAGATATTAGTGGTAAAGATACGATGATGTTAATTATTTTAATGCAAAGGTATTTTGGTAGTTTTCTTACCCATGCAAGAGGAAATTTCATGTAGAAGGCAAAACACTCCTTGTGCAGTATTCGTTTAATGAAAAGTGTAGATTCCCCTACACCTTGTAGATGAGTTTTAGACACAAAAAAAGATATCTGTCTATTTTTTAAAATTAAATTACCAATATACAACCCCCTTCCTAAACCCTTCGGTGTGACTGTTTTGTTAGCAGGAGCCCATTATGCAGGGGATCAGCTGTGCCCTGGTAATCGAATTATCTACCTTGCAAGGACCAAATATACTAAACCCTATCTGGATGAAAATTCCAAAAGGCAATACAAACAGATGCTGCTATCTTAAAAAGCTATAAACTAGGTAAAGAGTAAACTTGACTTTATGCAAATAATATTGTCAATTTTCTATGCTCCTACTAAAGTTAGATCTAAAAAAATATCTATTATATTAATGGTATTAAAATGTTGATAATGATTATCTCCATAAAGACTGTACTTGACAAGAAGCAAGCCTATCTACCAAGCCATACTGGACATATGCTAGAGAAGTGGAACAAGGTGTACTCCGCTGCATATCTGGTACGACCAAAATGACCAAACTAAAACTCTAAAACTCATGCACTGAGGCACTGGAATCTAACTACTGTTCAAGCCAGAACAAGCAATCTTGGGACATACTGTACCATACGAGAAAACTCAAACAACAAAAACAAGAACTTTTAAAACTTTCTCTCAGTCACAGGGCAGAGGGAACATAGAAGAAACTGATGAGTGTTGAGGGAGGGAGGTGAGTCAGAGTGGGGTTTTGTCATTCCAAGCTTTTCCCTGTTTTGTTTTCTGTCTTTTTTTCCCCTTCCAGTTTTCATCTTCACTTTTTCTTTTAGCAAACAGTTTTAGGAGGTCTACAGCTAATATTCTGCCATTCTGCTCTGATTCACTTAACATGGGGAGTATTTGAAAAACTGCTAATATCTTGCCGGTTTCCTAAGTAACTTCCATCTACACTGTAAATACTTGCTTCCCTGGCTGCTATGGCATCATAGAAAGAACTTTTCTTGTATGCTGGATTCCCCCTGCCTATTTAGAGACCAACTAGGGTGATGGTATATTGTGCCACCTACAGCCAGATATGTCAACTCTTGATTACTTGACTCCAAGAGAAACCAAAAATTGTGAGCTGGCTTCTTGAGGAGATCAAATGACATTACTGCACATGCTCACAAAGTCCTGCTGACATCACTAAATGCTCACGACACATGTGCTGTTTTACCTCGGACAGGGAAATTAAAAAGAAAAATGGGGGTAATAACAGATAGGGAGAATGGGGTCTAAAGTGGGTAATGTAAGAGAACATTGGGGGGGGGAGTTGACAAAGCGATAAAAATAAATTCTCTGTTAGGTTGAATAAGATGACATACTACCAGAACTGAATGTGAAGATTTATGGCAGGAAAATTGGCTTTTAAATAACAGATTCAAACTCAAATACCAAGCACCATAATAGCAGTTGTTAGAAATAGGGTATTAAAAATCCTAGTTCTAACAAGTATCCAAGCACTTGCCTTCTTAATAATGGATGTGGAGCTTCAGTTTTTGTAAAAATTGTTGCATTTCCTCTTAAGTAAACCAATGAAACCACAGATGTGGGTTAGAAATCTCTGGAGGGTATACAGTGGTTTGTTGGTGGTCTAGCATAAATATTAATGCATGCTTGCCTTGGAATATAGAATTTCAAATACTTTTAAATATTTATCTTGTTTAACTCTTGTGTAAAAAGCCAAACACAAGGTGAGCGATCAATGCAATTAATACAATTGTTCCAGGAAAATTTTATTGCTCTGAAAGCAGTATTACTAAGGTGTCACTTAAAGGCAAATTAAAGTACGCTCCGTTAAAATAGAATCTAAGATCTGTGTTCTTTGCAGACAAAGCACTATCTGTTTTCAGCATCCACAGTACCAGTGCCAGTAGCCTGAGTTTTAAAGGGCCAGTAGCACTTTTACATAAATATATTTAGTTTATATTTAAATTGTATATATGCCCAGCACCTACAAATAAAAAAGCTATTGTCAGCAACTGTACTAGTAGACAAGACATTTTTCAATCTTATCGGTGTCTACCAAGTTTATGCTTGAAATATATGTCTAAGCGTGGTGGCACACAGGGACACATTACTCTGTGTGCCATTACCCTAAGGCAACTTAGCCTTCTCTTTTTTATACAGCTACTGTATATCCATGGGGCAGTGCTGAAAAGTAATTTCTCCACAGTGCAAGTTCCTAGGTGCTCTGTTCCCGGTGATTGTTGGTCCTTTGACTACTGCTACCCGCTCCTGTGACCTGTGTGACTTTCTGTTCTGAAAACGGCATGTTCCTGACCTTGAGTTTGCTTCACAATTCAGCTCCTGTAATTTGGTTCTGACCCTGTCTTACTATGTCCAGCTCTTCCTTACTGGCTACTTCCACAGAGTATACATCTGGCGCCCTTGCCTGCCCCTGTGGGAGTACTGGATTCTCGTGCGGTAAGTCCTGGTGGCATCTGAGTTGCTGAGGGCTAGGCCCAAAGCCAAAGATGTCTGTTATAGGCAGAAGAGCACACCTAGACAGGAATCCAGTCATTCCCCTGTGGTTTGGGTGTGCCATACGTGACAGGTACTTAGATGAGACAGAACCATAATTTG
Organism: Xenopus laevis; assembly: GCF_017654675.1. Lineage (NCBI taxonomy): Eukaryota > Metazoa > Chordata > Amphibia > Anura > Pipidae > Xenopus > Xenopus laevis. The sequence continues at coordinate 60,791,355 of NC_054377.1, read as the reverse complement.
GTTATGTTTACGTTGGCCCCCATTGGATCCAAACCAGTTGCTTCCTTGACTGCCCAACCAACTTGCTGAAATTCCACCCTTCCATGTCAATGAGGTCAATGGTGCTGATGGTAGCAGGACCCTGACCGGTTTACTAAACTACGAGACAGTAGTACATCCTTCCCACCTCTAACAGCCGGTGTGTGAAACAAGAGGCTTTTCTACACCAGCCTCATCACGAAGTTTCCCAGAATTCAACATGGGAGATTGCATGCCAGAGATGCTGCTGCCATCATTACAATAGTTACAGGCCAAGAGATTCTGCTGCCATCATTACAATAGTTACAGGCCAAGAGATGCTGCTGCCATCATTACAATAGTTAAAGGTCACCATCTTATGACTACAATAGGAGACATAGATCTCATTGTCCCACGAGTTCACCTAACTATGATGATTTCATTGTTTCACTGCTCTCCAAGTCCTACCCCCTCAGAAGTCATGTTGTAGCATAATATATTGCACTGATGTATGTAGCATAAGGCATGATGCATTTTGGGTTCACCTAGTCAGGCTGGAGCATATTGTTACAGGGCAGTAGGCCATGGAGCAGGAGCCCACAGAGGCAGTACAGTAGTAGGGGCAGAGATTCAGAACACATAATCAATCAGGCAGCCACTCTCCAGTGAAACTCAATAGGATCTTCCCAGATTCATCAGCAAATTGTTGGAGGGGGTTGTGGTCAGTCAGGCACACTTATGCATATTTTATGGTCCTGCAGTAAACTCATAGGTTTTTGGAATGATATTACAGGTATGATAGCAAAAATAATGTTTATGGACGTACCAATAGAGCCTTTATATGCGCTTCTAGGTGCACCCTATCCGCATCTCTCTCCACAGGAACAAAAACTGATAAATTTTATTTATACGGCTGCTAGATTAGCCATTACCTCTAAATGGAAGGCCCCGGAAACCTCAACATTAGGGGAGGTAAATGTCCGCTTGCGTAACATGAAAATGATGGAGGAAATTACCTCCAAACATAAAGGGAAGATGCCCCTACATGATAAAATTTGGTCTAAGTGGGATTATTTTATTTCTCAGGGATAGAAATCTCATTTTCCTTTTTGGGTAGCTGCAAGGATGCAAGTGCGAATGGATGTTGCTCTTCTGGTTGGGGAATAGAATTGGCTATGTGTCGTTTTATTCACAGTGGTGGGAAAAAGTATAGGAGATGAGGTCAATAGAGTTAAGATGATTGTATAACATGTATCTAAGTGTACAAATGTATTGAATACACAGTGACCGTAACATGAAGACAAATTATGTCAATTTAACTGCTATATTGATGTCTGATTTTACTGTTTTCATTATGTACCTTCAGCTTGTCTATTATTGTGTAACTTGATGCTTTAATATCATAAGTTTCTGTAAATGCAAACAGTTAGAATTTGTGATTAAAAAAAATGTCAAAATCCAATAAAATATAAGTTACAAAAAACAAAATCAGGCAGCCACTACAACCCAATTCATCTCATTGCAGTTGCACTCAACATGAACAGACAATGAATCTGACTGGCAACAAGACAATTAGGAATTGCACAATGGAATAAGCAGAATCAATGCTGTAGCAGGCAAAAGAATGTGGAAAAATGTCTCAAAGAGCTCAGATATTTCAACAAACAGAGGCAATAGGTGTCGCTGCAACGCAGCATGAGGAATCTAATCAGAAAGAGCTGACACAGCCAGTAGAGAGCAACAGTATGCAGCAAGTGACACAACACGAGCAGCAGAGTAACAATACAGGACAGAGAGCATCGTTTCCAGCAGCAGCAGAAGGTAGTGGAAGACAAGAACAGAAGCTGACTGAAGAGCTAGCAAAATAGAGGGGTGAGTACTCTGTTTCTGTTTCTTACACAGATTCTTCTCATTTAGACATGAATTTGAAAGAGAATTAACTTATAAGATGCTTAAAAACTACTTAAGGGTTCTTAATAACAAAGAGGTTAAAAAACAGGCTAAGGAGGACAATTAAAAAGGGGGCACAGTGCAGGAAAATGGAAAATTAAAGTTGTATCATCAGGAGATAGCAAAGCTTGTGTTATTTTTGCTGTTTGTAACCATTCGACAGAAAAAGAGAACAAAACGGACAGGAAAGTTTGTGGACATATTCAAGAAAACTAAAGAAGCTTACAGTAGAAAGCAAAAGAAAATTAGACTAGAGGGGAAAATGAAACAACGTCAGAATGGATGAAAGGGTTAATGATATATATGAGCTGTTATATGTCAGATTATCTGGACCAATGCTGGTGATGTCCATGTATATTGTATATGACACATGTAAAACATGGGCTAAAGTCATTGTCTCATTATGACAGGGAATTTAGGGAGAAACTAGAAGATAAGCTGAGTTTTAGCCAAAAAGATATGGAGATTAGATGTAGTGGGTAGTTGGACAGCAGGGAAAACAAACAAAATAATGGTTAAAAAAACAGAATGTTGGGGTTTTAATGTTAAATAGAATTTAAAGAGGACATTTTGTTCTTGTTTAGGGGACAATCATCCTGCATGGAATGTGTTAAGATCAAATGCACTTGGCTATGTGTAATTCCTTTCAGATTAATGCTGGCAAAGGTGCCAACACCAATTACAGTATATAATGTGATTCCCTGCTTAAGCAGGTGTCCTGATATGGAAGCTGCTGTATTTGTTAGGATAGGCTTTGTGCAAAGTTTTAAAATTTAAAATCAGCATATAATAACCCTGAAGTGGTTAAAGAAAAAACTGGAAAATAAATCTCCCTGAGTAGAATGGTTTCTCATTCATAGAGATTCACAAAGGCTCTGTAATATCCTTACTGGGTGTAGTACCCAACAAAATAAACAGGTGAATTCCAGATAATTTAGCATTTGTCATAGCCCAAAAGTACATCTGTTTAGCTATCTGTATACTGTAAAACAGCTAAAATCAGTGCAGTATCAGTCCTTTGACAAAGTCTTTTAGACTAAACATATTGCTAAATGGCTAAGTTGACATATAGGATTTTTTTTATTTAAAAGATCACTTTACATTAATCAATTCAATTCAATCAATTCATAAACAGTTCACAAATTATACAATAAAACAAAAATAACCAAAAATCCCACAAACCCACCCATACACCCACCAGCCTGCAGAGTCCATCCCTCTGTCCATTGGCAACTTTTCCATCAAACACACCAAATCAAAGGCCAGTTTGAAAAGTCTTGGATTGTAAATTGACATATAGGGGCCCATTTTAGGCCAATAGTGAAGGAATAGAAGAAAAAATACTTCGAATTTCGAATGGTCGAACATGGCTACTTTGACCATCGAATGTGCTTCTTCGAACGATTCGAACTAAAAATCGTTCGACTATTCGACCATTCGATAGTCAAAGTACTGTCTCTTTAAAAAATACTTCGACCCCCTCCTTCGGCGAATAAAACCTACCGAGGCCAATGCTAGCCTATGGGGAAGGTCCCCATAGGCTTCCTAACAATTTTCTGATTGAAGGAAAATCCTTAGATCGATGGATTAAAATCCTTCGAATTGTTCGATTCGAAGGGTTTAATCGTTCCAACGAACGATTTTTCCTTCGATAATAGGAATTGTGGTAAATCCTTCGACTTCGATATTCGAAGTCAAAGGATTTATATTCGGCAGTCGAATATCGAGGGTTAATTAACCCTCGATATTCAGCCCTATGTAAATCTGCCCCATAGTCATCAGTTCACAGGTTGTTTTTTTTCAGATAAGTTATTTTATGGACAGATATTCACACATGGGATGTGCATACTTTGTGCAAGTTTTAAATGTTTTAGCACATTTATATACTGGTCTCTGGATATCAGGTTAAGTTACAGCAGCATGGATAACTTTGTAGTAGTGGGATAAAATTGGTCACTGGCATGAAAAGAGTTGCTAACTAACCTAGAACCCATACTAACTAAATGTGGAGTCTCTACTGCAACCAGACAACAGTAGAACCATACACAAAGTTGTTTCTTTTGGCAATAGAAATTGGTGCAGGAATAGGTGTAAGCAGGGTACCAATGAAGAAATTGTGTTTGTGGTTAGGGACATAGTTGCTAAAAAGAGCATAACAACTGTACTCATAGGGATCTCCTAGGCACACTTAAATGCGCTTGTAAGGTGATGCCTATGTGGAAAATATTTAAAAGAAGAATGAAAGGTTTGTTAGGAAAAGATTTTTTTAACCAAGAATTAAAATATATCATGGACACTGCTGGAAACATTAGCTTTGGTGCATACTTTCAATGTATGCTTTAATGGTGTACCCCAAATTGGCACAGTATATGAATACTGAGCACACAAGAGAGAGCACTTATGTGGTGGGCAACTTGGTTTTCTGCAGGCGTGAAGAGAGTGAAGGTATAATGGCTAAGTCAGAAAAAGTCATACAAGCCTTAGTGACAGCAACTTGGTGGCCTGCTTTGGACATAATAATGTTTCATTCAGTTCACATCCTCAGTCATCAGAAAGCTATTGACTTTATGTTTGACATGCTGACTGCAGCCTATAGATGGCCTATATTGGCCTAAAGGGATTCTGTTTGTTATGTATGGTTTTTGCATCTACCTATGCTTATTTTCACCCCATACCAACATTATACGGAGTTTTGGACCAATTCTAATATTACCACTATTTAGTAGTTGCTAAAAATCATTGTGTTGGAGAGTGTTGTTATGGTGCAGTTTACATTCTTATAATTGTTTTAATAGTAGTTCTCTTTAAAGGACCAGTAACATCAATTTTTTTTAAAAAAAGTCGTTAGTATACATTGAAAAAAACCCACCAAGACAAATTAAATTTTAAAATCCCAAAGCCTTTATTAAGAAATAACTTACCGAAACTCCACTTCCGCTCCTCTTTAGAAAAGGCAAGAACAATGGTAGAGTGCTTCCACCCCTGATCATGTACCCTTTGTGGTACCAGGTGCTACACCGGAGGACCCACTCCTGCCATACGGGTCATACAGGTACATAGAAAAATTCCAGTGGCACACTGAATGCTGAAAAAGTGTCAAATTTATTCACCCCAAACACATACAGGAAAAAGGCAACTTTTCGGACCACTCGGGCCCTTTATCAAGCCTGGTGCAACAATCATGTAATCCACCTTCTAAAGTGTGAGGAGGGGGTGTGGATAAAGTCTCCTCCCCTTCCTAATTAGTGACATCACAGCCCAGGTGATCGTATTAAAACCATTTTAAGTGTAATCAAAGTCCATGAAGTTTCAAAGTCCAAAGTCCAACGTGAACATAAAAAAGGGAGAAAATCCTTAGTGAATCTCAAAATTCTTAATAAACATTAAAATATATTCTAAAATAATTGATGTAGAGTCCATTGAAAAATTTTTTGAAAAAAATGTTTGAAACAATCTTGCAACATAAAGGTTATAAATAGTATTTACCTGAGACGCCAGAGTGAACCATTCCACATACTGCACTCAGCACCTTCCTGAGACACATGATAGTGTGTTTAATACTAGTAACCTTAAAAGAAAAAGAGAAAAATATAAATAAATATATATATATATATATATATATATATATATATACACACATATGTATCTTTTACATGATTCTTAATTCTTAATGTAAAGGATTTAGTCACCTACCCAAACATAAACATAGCAGGTGTGTATTTGGGGTGAATACATTTTACACTTTTTCAGCATTCAGTGTGCCACTGGAATTTTTCTATGTACCTCTTTAGAAAAGGCATCAGGGCGACAAACCATCGTGTGGTGCTCGATTTCTCCTCCCTGGCTATCTCCTGTAAGGAAGGCAGGGAGGATGAATTGAGTTCCGCACATTGGATCGCCCAATCCCTGAAGAGGAGAGGAGTTTCGGTTATTTCTTAATAAAGACTTTGCGATTTTAAAGTTGAGTTTGTCTTGGTGGTTTTTTTCCGATGTATACTAACAAATTTTTAAAATGTGATGTTACTGGTCCTTTAAAGAAAATAAACACTCATAGGTATAGTTATAAAAGAGTGAAGTTAGAGGTTACCACAGTATGCTAGAGTGAAATTCCGCCACTCTCCATTCATTTCTATGGGATTTTGAAAGGCATATTTATCAAATGGTGAATTTCCACTTTTACCCATTGATAAATACTCTTTTAAAAATCCCATAGAAATGAATGGAGATCTCTAACTTCACTCTTTAATAACTATACCCCATAGTATTTATATATATATATATATATATATATATATATATATATATATATATATATATATATATATATATATATATATACACATTATTTCATAGCCACAAAACCCTCTTTTATGAATCCAGTGTAATAGTGCTGCCACATCATTGGTATCACAGATGTGTCCTCATATCTCTGGAACACTGTGCACTGCCTTAATAGAGAAAGGATTTATGCCCTTCTCTTCAAGACAGAGCTGACTTATGGTTCCAGGGTTTCATCTGAGTGACTAATGGGAACATTCAACATGTTGAAAGGAAATATGACTGGGGTTGTGGTTGCTCTGGTTTAACTGTGTCAGATTTTGTTGTAAGTGGGCAAACACTTAGTTTGGGCTGAATTGGGAGGAGAAATAGGTTGTTATACTATAGTTGTGAGCTAATAAATGATGACATTCCCAACTAAGATGGTATTTGGTACAGAAAAAGCAGCAGCACAAAATTATGCCTGTGATTTGGTTGATGGGGGAGCAGCTTTTAATTGATTTAACAATGCAGGAGATAGACAAGCCACTCTTGACTTAGTACTGTGTATTAAGCACTTTGCCTGCCTGATAAATTACCTGCCTTCTACTGCATCATTCCTACCAATTTTCATTTTAGATGTTAAACAATCATTTAAAATATTGTTCTCGTGAGCAATATTGCAGATTTCATATATGTCTTTAAAAACAAGCATTTATGGAAGATTTGGTGCTAATAACAATTAGAACATGTCATTATTAATATAACAGTTTACAGAATATGATGATGGTGCACATAAATATCCAAATGAATAGAATTTGAGGTATATAAAATTAAAATAAGTACTATTTTAGAGTAACAGATTTAATATCAGCCCAGCTCAGCTATCTGCAGTTTTTTTTGCTTGCAGGGAGTATGGTTGGAAGATTTATGGAAGATTTGGGGCTAATAGCAATTAGAAGATGTCATTATTAATAATACAGTTTTTACATAATACAATGATGGTGCACAGAAATATCCATATGAACAGAATTTGAGGTATATAAAATTAAAAGTAACAGATTCAGTATCTGTCCAGCTATCTGCAGTTTATGTTGTTTGCTTACAGGGAGTATGGTTGAGTTTTTTATGACGATCAGAAAGACATAAGGAAGATAATCACAACCTGAATTTATCCCAGTGATGCTAAACCACATTGATTGATCTGTGAGATAATAGGAATTACAGTCAAGCATATCTGGATTCTGATAGGCTGAAGCTTGTCCATTTTTGGTACACCAAACTGTTAATCACATAACATGCAAGGTACTGTGAGAAGTGGAGTCTTAGCTTAAGGAGAGATGACTAACAATGTGTAATGGTATGAGTAATTAGGGAAGGAGAGAGAGTAAAATTACTTTCAGTTGAAATTACATTAACCAATAACTTTAAATTCACTGAAAATTTAACTAATTTTAAATTAATTTAATTATTTGATAAAAATCTCCTTTAGCGTCACATTTTCTTTCATTATACAGCAAAACGTTTATGGTTGGGCATCCTCTTTTATTGCATTTGCCATTAGGGTAAACTGTTTTTTCAAAGCTGAAACAAAATTTATAGGGGTATATGTAGGATAAAGATGAATGAGTTAAAATTGCATGAAAAATGATACTCATCAAAATATAGGATTATAGATACTCGATTTTAATTGTGAGGTAGTGTCAAGGACTCAATATAAAATTAAACAAACAGAAAAACTATATCCAAGCAGCAGCATGCAGCAGTATTGTATAATTATAAAATAGTGTTTTTTCACGAATAACCTGCAGGCTGAGCTTAGGATTGCAAAAAGAATTGCCATTTCGTAAGGAAAACTACTACTAGTAGTGAAGGATGCTCAGTGTAATCCTAGAAGTAGTAATCTTAAACTATGGGACCCAAAAATGTCCCTCTGTGCTATTTGGGGTAGATCGCCATGATTCTCCAGAATGCATTAAATGTTTTGCCTTCAATAGAACACATAAATACATAAGACAAGCTAATTTACTGGTTCTTAAACTAACTCCCTGACTTTATTTGAGTCTCCTGAGAGAAAGTTAAGAAACACATTTCTAGAACATGTTTGTTATTGGTTGCAGTGCATATCTTTGGTAAATATGGTGACAGATGTATTGAGATGTCCTTGTGTGCAGCCAACTTTCATTATTTGCTTTAGTTCTTTTTGCCTGTAGCACAGAAGGCATATATCTTTTTGTCATAAAATAGATTTTGAACATCTAAATTATCCTCATCCTCCTTTTTCTAATTTGCATAGATCTCAGGGGAATCTCTGCTACTCTTGTATTTATTAAAAAACACTGTCTGCATTAAGGTTGTTGTGAAGCACCAGTTCAGTGTACTATAGTGGTAAATTCTCCATCTGTCCAGCAAAATAACTACATGCTGTGTTTAGTGTGAGTAATTATATATAGATATTCCTGGCTCCCAGGGTGCACAGATGAAGTCATAAATAGAAATGTAAGAAAGCACAGTTGAGTCAGTTGGAAGGCAAGAGTGCTTTGTTTTTAGTTCATCTTATTTTTAGAGGACAAGCAAAAAGTGTTGCGATATTGGTCCAGAAATGGATATTTCTTTTGCAGACCTAAACATTGGTAGTACATCCACCTCATTCCAATTCAGTATGAAGTGTGGTATCTGGGAAACACATTCTGCAGAGAATAATAGTGACATCCCTGGTGGCATTGTTTCTCAGTGACCACAAGCTCTAATACATTCATTCATGTTACTGTAAAATGGACCATTCTATCCTTACAGGTTCTATGAAACCCCACTGTTAGGAAATCACTCAATAGATCAGCACAGCATGCACTTGCATTGTGGACTCTCAGATCTGTAGTTTCTAAATATAATCTAAATGTCATATTTGAAATATTTACCAATGTTTAATTAACTCCATGTGAGCTAACCATTATTGCTAGCTCATGCAGGTAGAGATCACTGTAGGTTGTCAACATGTTTCACATTAAGTGATTTAAAGTATTTATGAATTGGAAGGGGGCTACAAAGAGACTGTAGAATGAGCTGGCTGACCTTGACTTTTTTTTTTATTAAATCAATAAATGGAAACTTGTGAAAATATCTACAGGATTAACTGGGAGGTTGCTAAAAAATGTTTGTATATAATCTAGAACCCAAGAAATCATGATAATAAAGAAAATCATTAGAATGTTGAGACCTTAACAGTTCTGCACAAAAATAAATTCTCAATGAATATAAATGTGTTTACTTAGTTTAATACTGCAATAGTGAAGTTGATGCTCCCCTTCCATACTCCTCTATATTCAGTGTCAAAAATGGGCTGCAAACTTAACCTACAATTAGTTTTGTTTCATTATTGTAAGACAGTATGATCAGAATACCTATGTACTGTATATAGTTTACATTTGTGGTTTTGTGTTCTTTCAATACAAACATTTCTTCCCTCATCACCAACTAAGCACCAAAGACGACCCACACTCTGTACAACTAAGCCTAAATTTGTCAGGATCTAGTAGTGATAACTCTAAAGCAGCTGGTCTTTCCGAGTGTTCTTGAAAATGTTTCACCACTCTTCCAAGCGGCTTCATCGAGTGGTGGGGAATTCTCTGGTGGGTTTAAAACCCAAAGGGTAATACAACCACCACCATCCAATCAAAATGGATCCATGAATTTAATTGAGGCAGGAGAAGTGCACATTGTTGTAAATCCGGTGACAAGCAGTGTTGCAACCCCACTCCTTTATTTAAGGATGGTTCTCAGTTATAAAATGTATTCCTTTTAACAAGTAAGTCTAATTTACCTAAAGCATGGGTTCCCAACCTTTTTTTACCCATGAGCCACATTGAAATGTAAAGAGTTGGGTAGCAAAACAAGCATGAAAAAAGTTAATGGCGGTACCAAATAAGTACTCGATTGGTCATTTGGTAGACAGATTCAGATAGGGGGTTTTTGCCTTTCTCTAGATCATCTAGATTCTAGAATAAGGGTCCCCAACCTTTTTTTCCCCATGAGCCACATTCTAAAGTAAAAAAAAGTTGCAGAGGAACACAAGCATGTAAAAAGTTCCTGGGGTGCCAATTATGGGTTCTAATTTACTATTGGTAGTGCCTATGTGTACTGTCAGCCTACAGGAACCTCTGTTTGGCAGTGCCCCTGGTTTTTATGCAACCAAAAACCCTGCCCCCAAACCTGGAATTTAAAAATAATCACCTGATTTGAGACTACTGGGAGCTCCATCCAAGGGGGTGGTGAGCAACATATTGCTCTACATTCAGTTAATAGGTAATTAGCTCTCCTGCAAACATCTAGACACCCTGAAGACAATGATTTACGAAAGGATGATTGGCCAGAAAGCCAATCCGCAGGGACATCGCCAATTCACTAACAGGCGCAGACGACAATTTGCTAGCTAAAGACACTGTCGCTAGCGTTCAGATTCTATCGCCAGGCGGATTTTCACTCAGGCGAATGGTCGTAGCTCCACAAATTCACTAAAGTGCGGATTTTTGCCAGAGTTTACTTCACCACCTCAGACCAGGTGAAATACTAAAATGAAGCATCTTCCTCAATCTTATGTCGCTTACATGATATCCTGTCTGCCGAAAATTCAGAATTAAAGTTGAAAAAACGCCGGCAACTTTTCCTAAGTGGAATTGCCTGCAAAAGTCCTAATTTAAACTTTTTTGGGTTAACATTTTCCCCCAGACATTTGAGGGCCATGGAACATTCATTTTACAGTGGGCTCATATCTAGGGTATTATATGATATTTTTTGTCTTTATTAAGCTTCCTTGGACATTGGAAATAAAAAGTGGCCACTTCAAGCATTTGCACCAACATCTCTAATTAAGAAGTCCATACAACTTTAATGTGCCCGCCCTGTTCAAATTGACCTAAGCGTAAGATCACTAGCGACTCTTCAATAGGCATAAACGAACGCTAGCGAATCTTCACTATGAAATGCCCGCCCTGTTCAAATTGACCTAAGCGTAAGATCACTAGCGACTCTTCGATAGGCATAAACGAACGCTAGCGAATCTTCACTATGAAATGCTCACACTGAAGAAGTATCACTAACGAAAAGTCGCCAGCGTTCGGCACCCAGGATGCAACTTCTCATTTAAGTGAATTAGCGTAGTGGTAACGAATTTGCCCTGGCGAAATGGTGCAAAGTGTGTGAAGCTGTCACTGGCGACAATTCGCCCTTTATGTAACTCTGCCCCAATGGGACACAGATTATTGTATATACTGTATTTTGTATTTCACCTATGGGATCCCAATAAGGTTTTATTCCTTTCATTTTTGAAATGGGGAGATATTTATAAAGAATAGCTAGAGATCAAAGGAGCCCAGACTCTTGCATTTGAAGATACAAAATCATTAAGAGAATGTTTGTTTACTTTAGGATAATGGTTGAGATAAAAAGCCAGGAGACACAACTCCATCAGTTTTGAAAATGCATTCACTATTTATGTTTGTTAACAGAAAATTTCTTAGGGGGTTATTTATCAAAGGTCGAGTTTGTGAGGTTTGTAAGGTTTTTTCTACCTCGAATAAACTCATCATAACTTGAGTTTTCGAGCGCAAACCACCAAAAAAACCCAAAAATCATGAAGGCTAAAATCTTCAAAAGCTTCAAGGGACCTCTGCCATTGACTTCTACATGATCTTGACAGGTTTTAGCTGGAGTACTTTCGGATTCAAGCTTTTTGCAGCTTCGGGGGATAGTAAATCTCAAAATATTTGGGTTTTTTTTTATCCTCAAAAATTTGAGTTTCCACTGAAACTACCCTCGAAAAACTTGAATTTTTTCGGGAAAAGCACAACTCGACCTTTGATAAATAACCTTCTTATTAATAGTAAAATGTGCATGAACATAATTTCTCCCTTTGTTCAGAATTTCTCAAGAGAGTATTAACATTTATAGAAAATGTATCTGACAATAAATGTCAAAACTACCTAGGACAAGAAAGCGCTGGATTTAGCAAAGCAAAGTACTGGAAAACACACAAGTAAAATGACAACCCCCTCCTCCTAAATTATTATAGTTGTGTGCTGTATTATACTTAGGTCTCAATTAGCTTAATTTCTAGGCTGAGTTACTGGCAATATCTTTTAGTGAAACTTGTCAGTGGGCGAACATAATGGGCAGAATGCAAATGGTAATAATACAGCCTATCTTTAATACAAATTATCTCTTGGACCTGTTACAACTGAGTCACAAGCTGAATGTTAACTAATGACATTTAAGATTAAAAATTCTACAATAAATCTGGTATCATAAATAAATTATATGTTATCATAAATATTGTTGCTTAATGTAGGCAGATTGGCTGGATTCCACCAAATGGAAAATATCACCACTCTATAGGGTTTATTTATGAAAGCAAGCACAGGTACAAAAGTGGGAAATCTGTGGTTGGCTTTTAGATCTATGTTGGCAGAAGCAGTACAGTAGCAGTACAGTAGCATTGAAGAATATGTAGAAATACTAAAATGCAATTAAATAAGTATAAAACCCTGAACTATTCCTCTGCATTTACTATGCTCCCATTGATAACATAGTAAGCTGTCCCCCATTGGTGTTCCTCTTTGAAAGCCCTTCTCAGCAAACTGATGGCCATATCACCCTTTTTCTGTTAATATTGGACGATTCAGCCTCCTCAGCCTCTAGATAATTCAGACTCTCCCAGTAATCCCATTGGATTTTATCTTTACTGTAACTAACTCCACTCATAACCACTAATCTCATTCTACTTGCTGGGCCATGCTTTCTTTTCATCTGCCTTTTGTGATGCCTTCTCTGTCTGCAAACCATTTTAAGCAGCCTACAATCTTTTTATCTTCAGCGGCCATCCCCTGTCTGTTACTGAGACCCAGTTAACCTTTTAACAGTATCCTTCTGTATGGAATTTCATTTTTTTGGATGTCATTGCTAGAGGAATGCTATTTTACAGTATATCTGTAGTAGCTGCCAAACTCTTTCACTTGCTTTTATGGTTTCTTTCTTTGAAGTTCATCAAGCCCAACTCTTCTGGCTCAGTTTCTGCCTACTGTCATTTCCTTTCATCGTGGGTCATTTTGCTCTGGGTTTAACAATAAATGAATGACACAGAGAGGTAAAACAAATAATTAACAATGTCACTGTTTGCTGAAAAGTCTTTTTCTGCAATAGTATCTCCAGCTTTGTTGTTGACGTGAATCCCAATTATTATGTTTATTACCTTTGCAAACCATATTTTGTTTGCAGCCACCTGTTATGGACAATAAATAGTGACTGTCTATGGCATCTTATAGCAGCCCACATTTGCCAGAATCCACAGTTTCATCATTGCTTTGAGTCCATTATCTTAATGGGAACGCCCTAGGGAATGTGTCTTAACCTTGTGGTAGCTAAACCTAAAGGTAGCCCCTACTGGCAGATTTGTCACCAGAAATTGTGTATGTGCGACTGTGGACGACAGATCCCCAGAAAATGTCTCTCCATTGCCAATAATTGAAATTGCTGCCAGTATGCCCAACATATCGCTAAATCATCTAAAGTTTCCTGCGGAGGCAACTTCGGGTGATTGTGCGATAAGTTAGGTGTACAGCCATCAATTGCAATTATTGGCAATGGGGAGGCATTTTTGGGAGATTTGTTTCCTGCAGCTGCGCATAAAAAATCACGGGTGACAAATCTTCCCGTGTGCCACTGCCCTTATAGGTGGAAAGCACACCAATATTATTAATTATTTATATAAATTCAGCTGACAAAGCCTAATGCCTTTTGCTTAAAAACAGTTTGACTGCTGACTTGAACCGTAAGCAAGAAACATACTGTTTTATTTAAGAGAAATAAGGAATTTTCATATTGTTAAGAACGTTTTTTTTTTATTTTAAATTAAAAATATAACATGCAGCTCTTAACATATTAGACAGCAACCTCAAACTTTTTATAGCTGTATACAAACCCAACAAAATGCCCCTCTTATTGGTTAATGTAGATTTTTACTGTCCTCTGCTGGAGAGAGAACCTGTTTGTATAAAATGAAGGGAATAAGAAATGGTGATATTCATTTTTGTTGATTCCTGTATTAGTCCAAAAGAGAACGAGGGAGCGTTTTGATAATTAAGGTACTTAATAGGTGAAGTAATAGTAAGGAAATGTGCTGTTATGTATGCCATAGTTATGCAAAACTAGGTACAGTATTACATTCATAAATATATGTTTCAGATACAGTGATACCTTTACCCATTGGGTGCAGCTTGGCCCTGTATCGCTACATTTCAACCATGCACAATTATATCACTGGCCATAACTCCCTCATTGTGCTCCCTTCTTTGCCGAGTACTGCCTCTTTTTAAGGATTTTTGGTGTGATGTTGTTTTTTCAATGTTAGGAGTTGCCATTAATGTGGGATCAGAGGGCAGGCTGGGAAGGGATGACTCAGAGGTTGATGGGGATGGTAAAAAATCTGTGCGAGTTGGCATGTCTGTAGGGATACAAGAGATAAATAAGAAATCTCAGGTCAGACATTAGCCTGATAGACTGGAAAGCTAGTATAAATAGAAGTATAGATTGGAACACAGACAGCATCTAGTTTTTCTATTAGAAAGGTGTTGCAATAATAAAGATTTAAAGGAGAGCTAAACCCTAAAAAATTAATATGGTTAAAATGTCATATTTTAGAAACTGAACTTATTGCACCAGCCTAAAGTTTCAGCCTCTCAATAGCAGCAATGATCCAGGACTTCAAACTTATCACAGGGGGTCACCATCTTGGAAAGTGTCTGCGACACTCACATGCTCAGTGCCTCTGAGCAGCTGTTGAGAAGCTAAGCTTAGGGGTCATCACAAATTATCAAGCAGAAAATGAGGGTGGACTGTAATATAAGCTAATGCTACGGGGCTGATTATTAAATTCTGATGTTAGTTGGGCTGGTTTCTGTGCTGCCATGTAATAATTATCTGTATTAATTACTGAGTCTTATATTGTGACATTTCTATTCTATGTGTACTGTATATTGTAAGTGGGTCCCTAAGCTCAGTGAGTGACAGCAGCACAGAGCAAGTGCAGTGAATCAGCAGAAAAGAAGATGGGGAGCTACTGGGGAATTTTCAGAGGCACAGATCTTTACTGCTAAAAGGCTATGGTTGCCTTGGGCTGGTACAGAAGCCCAATACATAATGTACAACGTTTATAGGCTACTTCGTTAGTTAAGCTTTAGTTCTCCATTAAGATGATGATACGGTAAAAAATGTCATTATGGCACTTTGTACTTTTAATCATAAAAAATGTTACACCTTTTGTAATGTGAATTCGCCATCTATTTATATATCTTTTTTTTCCCAAGATTATTACAGTTTTCGGATTGGAGTCTGTTGGACCTTGTGCCATGTGCTCATATTACAGGCATTTTTGGAAAAATGCATTCAAGTCTCATCATGAAGCATGACCTTCCCAGACAACACTGTGCAATGAAGCATTTTCAACAGTAAAAAAAACCCAAAAAAACCTCCTGAGCATTATTCAAATATAACAGTTTCAGCAAAATGGAAAATAGTAGCAAATTTGACAGCCCCACTAACATCTCCTTGGCTAACCATGACATCGTTTTTAGCATGAATGAGTACAAAGCCATCTCTGTTTTCCTTGTTTTGTTTATATGTGGCATAGGAATAATTGGAAACATCATGGTGGTTCTGGTTGTGTTCACCACTCGGGATATGAGAACCCCAACAAACTGTTACTTAGTTAGCCTGGCAGTGGCTGATCTAATGGTCTTGGTAGCCGCTGGATTGCCCAATGTATCAGACAGTTTGGCAGGTACATGGATTTATGGGCATGCTGGCTGCCTGGGAATAACTTATTTCCAGTATCTGGGAATCAACGCCTCATCATGTTCTATCACAGCATTCACCGTGGAGAGGTAATTATAATTTTTTTTAAAAAAAAACCAGAACACTAATACAAAACATTGAAATAAAATAATACAATTTGCTGGCAAATGTTTTCTATAAAAAAGAAAAAAACTATTATAAGCAAACATGTTTTTATTTTTCTTCATCCATGAGATAGGGTTTCTAGACATTAAAGGGATACTGTCATGAGAAAACATATTTTTTTCAAAATGCATCAGTTAATAGTGCTGCTCCAGCAGAATTCGGCACTGAAATCCGTTTCTCAAAAGAGAAAACAGATTTAATTTTGAAATCTGACATGGGGCTAGACATAATGTCAGTTTCCCAGTTGCCCCCAGTCATGTAATTTGTGCTGTGATAAATATCACTCTCTACTGCTGAACTGCAAGTTGCAGTGATATCATCCCCCTCCCTCGCTCCCCCCCCAGCAGCCTAAAAACAGAACAATGGGAAGGTAACAGCTCCCTAACACAAGATAGCAGCTCCCTGGTAGATCTAAAATCAGCACTCAATAGTAAAATCCAGATCACACTGCGACACATTAAGTTACATTGAGTAGGAGAAACAACAGCCTGCCAGAAAGCACTTCCATCCTAAAGTACTGGCTCTTTCTGAAAGAACATGATCAGACTACACAACCTGGCCTACACACCAATATTATAAATTTAAAAAAAAATACACTTACTGGTTCAGGAATTAAATTTTATATTGTAGAGTGAAATATTTGCTTTGTAAACAGTGTAATATATAAATAAAAACAACATCGTGACAGAATCCCTTTAAGCAACTTGGGTTAACACTGCTGGCTAACACTAGTCCCTGACATCTCCACAATGTAATATTTTACATTATTCCACTAATATTTAAACTATTTCATATGGCATAATAGGATCCCACCAACTGTTTTACAGTGACTGTTAAAGGGCTGGCTATATAAGTTCCATATCCTTTGTCCCACCTCTTGGGCTTTAAGAAGTATAGATGGTTACTTTTGCATGGTGGTGGTCACTGCTGATGCCAAATGCTACCCCTTATGGAAGCAGGTGTTTCTGTCGAATTCTCCCTCCTCAACCTAATTCGCCCTGTGTGCGGTCAGTTGTTTCGATAATAACCAGTTTAGACTGATGGGTTTGCTGACACCTGACATATAGGGGTTATTTAGTTATTTATTAAAGTCCGAAAGCCAAAAAATGCAAAAAAATTGAGTTTTATTTACTATAAAACCCAAATTTTTAGTAAAAAAAAAACTCGAATTTTTTGGGGGTTTATTATACCCTGAGGATGGAAAAAGTCAGAATCCAAAAATTCGGCAACACAGGCCTGCCGAGGTTGTATATAAGTCAATAGTAGAAATCCTGATGATATCCTGATCTGCCCTGTGTTTCATGAAATAATCTAAAGTTTTTGTGGTTTTTGGCCAACAATCCAAAAAGTTTTTGGGAGGAACATCCGAAAAATTTGTACAATTCAAATTTTGTACAATTTTCATGCGTTTTTTCGAGTTATTTCTGGAATTCTTAGGGCAAATGTATTTGGATTTGCGCTTGCGGATTTGGTTGGAGTATATTTCAGAAAATAATGAGATATTTCCGGATTTTGATAAATAACCCCCATGTTGTATGTATATTTGGGGATCAAGGATCAATAATATTTCACTTATGAATTAAAGGGGGGTTTCACCTTTCAATTAACTTTTAGTATGATGCAGAGAGTGATATTGTGAGACAATTTGCAATTGTCCTTCATTTTTTTTATTATTTATGACTGAGTTATTTAGCTTTTTATTCAGCAGCTCTCCTGTTTGCAATTTCAGCAATCTGGTGGCTAGGGTCCAAATTACCCTAGCAACCATTAATTGCTTTGAATAAGAGACTGGAATATGAATAGGAGAGGCCTAAATAGAGAGATGAGTAATACAAAATAGCAATAGCAATACGTGTAGCCTTATATGGGGGTCAAGGACCTACATTTGAAAGCTGAAAAGAGTCAAGACCAACAATTCAAAAACTATAACAGATAAAAAATGACGGTCAATTTAAAAGTTACATTATTACATTGCTGCCTTGAATTTAAACCGCATTTGCGTTAAATAAAGAAAACGCAATTTTTATCATCTTTTAAGAAACATATGGGATTAATAAGTAAATTTGGTTCAGACAATCACGTAACATATGTAATTTTATTTCATAGATACATTGCGATTTGCCATCCTATGAGAGCAAAGACTGTCTGCACTGTATCCCGGGCTAAACGTATTATTGCCATTGTTTGGATCTTTACTTCAATTTACTGTATGTTTTGGTTCTTTCTGGTGGATATCCATGTAAACAAGAGTCAACAAGTTGAGTGTGGTTACAAGGTCTCCAGAAACCTCTACTTGCCAATCTATTTAGCTGACTTTGCAATATTCTACGTCACACCACTGCTTGTAGCCACCATCCTTTATGGTCTGATTGGCAGGATTTTGTTCCTCAGTCCCATTCCCCAGCACCCTGAGAGCACAACTGAGCGCTGGAGAGAGAAAAGTTCCAAAGAAAAAAACGAATCAGAGACAGAAGGCAACAAGCCAAGCAATCGTCTGAAAACAAAGGGGGCCCTGAGCTCCAGAAAACAGGTAATCCCACAATCCTTCAATTTTATCAAAACCAGATAAAACTGATCTTTTATGAAGTCTTAAAATGTATCAGAAAGATGCCAAACAGAGCAGCATTTTTCAGGAATTAAAGGTTAGTATATAAAGATTGGTGATCTCTATAAAAAATTTAGAAAGGGTTTTTTTAATAGGTAATTAACAGTACAACTGTATATGGTATTACAACCTAAAAGTGATGGTGACAGATTTATAGGAACTGCGTAAAACCCCAACAGGAGGTTTCATTAAAGTCTATCCAAATAAATGTAATGTTGGATGCTTAATAATAATAATTGTATCATTATAGGAAACAGGAAATGCCACCACGTCTCTTCAAAGTTAATATGCTGTTCCTTACATACAAGAGTCTAGGAGGAGCATTCTTTAGCCTTTACAATATTCTTGGAAGATACCCATATTAGCAATTTGTTTTATTTCTGAGCAAGAGTGCTGCAGACCTATTAACTTGTCCTTTAATTTCCTTGAAACCATTTTTGCCATTTTAAATATTGATGTGCACTCAATAAAACATCATACTTTAGTTTTATTTTAGTTTTACATGTAATTTACATTTCAATTACATTGTGCATAATTATTGAAGATGGTGTTTTTTGGAGTGTGCAGCCATGGTCATTTGGAGACATGCTCCTTTCCTACAGGAAGTTAAGCAATCATTAAGAATTTTCCGCATAACAAACTTCTTAATTATACAGGTATAGGATCTATTATCCCAAAAGACCTGAAGTTTTTCAGATAAGGATAAGGGGTCTTTCTGTAATTTGGATCACCTTAATGGAGAAGGAAAGAGTAAATCACTGGGGGTGCTAAATTAAGCAATGATTTTAATTTCCCTTCTCCTTTAATGCTTTAATATTACAGAGAGGATGGAAGTAATTTTAACAAATTAGAATTATCTGTATATAATGAAGCTTTTGGGTTAACAGGTTTCTGTAAAAGAGATACCATACCTGTATGAATAAAGTCATAATTTAAAAAAAAGATATTACACTTTTTTAGCATGAACAACCATAAGATGAAATGTAACATAAGTAATGATGTCAGCCTATTGTATCCAGCTGCACAGATCAATTAGCATATCATTTGGGGCTGGAATATTCTCTGTACAGTTTGACCTGTTCTCTATTATCCTTGCTATTATTAGGCAGTTAAATTTATGTGCTAGAACATTACCATATATTTAGCTAATTATGGGAAAGCCACTAAAGGGCTAACAATATCCTCTACAATTGTAATATCGGCATAAAAATTATCTTGCATCCCCTTTACAATGAATATGAATGAAATGCAATTCTGAGAAACTCTCCTGTATGCCGTAATGCCAGTGGCATGGGTTGAGAGACTTACATTTAATAACAGAGAGACCGGTATATCAGAACAATGGAGTGATCACCATCCAGCTATGTAACTGCAAAACAGAACATCCAATGTATAAGAGCAGCACAATTCTCATCATCCTGTTATATATGAAAGCACCCGCCATCTGCAATCTCGGGAGTGACTCATGCAAGGGAACATGATTATTCTTTAAGTACATTAGAGGACATAAAAGGAGAAGGAAAGTTGTTTACCACTTGGGGGTTCCAAATGTTAGGCACCCCCAAGTGAATGTATTGACTTACCTGAAATCCCGGGCCAGTGCTCCTATCAGCAGAAAACTGCACTGACCCGGGGTTATACCAGTGAGCACCATGGAGCAATCCCCTTCTGGCTTCTTGAAGCAACGTAGGGGGTTCTTCACAGTGAGGACAGTGAGGTTGTGGAATGCACTGCCGGGTGATGTTGTGATGGCTGATCCTGTTAATGCCTTTAAGAATGGCTTGGATGATTTCTTGGACAGATATAATATCCAAGGCCATAGTAATACTAACATCTACAATTAGTATTGATATTGCTATATAGTTTGTGTGAATGTATATAAAGGTTGGTATGAGTGTATGTATGTTTGTATGTGCACTGAGGATCATTTGGAGGGTTTGAACTTGATGGACTATGGTCTTTATGAACCCAACTTAACTATGTAGCAGGTACTTATATAGTTTGTACCTTGATCAAACATCCCTCCTAAATGCATACTTAATAATATTGATTATAAATGTATTAGATGCATTTAGAAATTGAGCCTGTATAAAATTCATTAATCTTGTGTGACATCAGCACACACCAGTTTTTTTTCACTGTTTGCAATTAATTACATTTCAACACTTCAGTTAGAGCATTCAGCCCTTTTGCAATTAAGAGAATAGCACATGACTTGAAGTGATACATTTAAAGATTCATTTCCAAGCTTATCGGGCTCAGACATGGAGGGAAAAGGGAACATCCAAATTCAAAAAGCTTCAAACATATTTTCAAGCAGCTGTTAACCAAAAATTGGAGTAAGTATGTCCCCTTAAATAGGTTTGAAAATGCTAGAGGAAAAGGTGTAGGTAACCTAAAGGTAGGTTTTGGAAATCATTGAGCTGTGTAACAGGTATTTTCCAAGAAATTAAGGAATTATATGATGAAAGAAGGGGCAGAAGGGTCACCTAGGCAATGTAATTTATCACTAAATTCTCTCTGTATTTCTAGCAGGGAATAGGTTAAACAGCAAAGTCATTTTTGTATTGCCTGGTTTACATGCCATGCATGCAGTGATATTGTTTCTTTTCCAATTATGTTTATTGGCCTTTCAAAGTGAACAGTATGATTAGAGTTGACAATACAATAACTTGTTTTAAAGCATGTTCGTTTGCATAATAAAAGGAGAAGACTATTACATTGCAGTCCAAGAGAATGGAACATGTTACTGCCCTAACTAAAAGTACAGGTGAATTTTAAAATGCAGTTTTAATGCCATATTATTTTAATATATATATATATATATACACTGTATATATATATATATATATATATATATATATATATATATATATATATATATATGTGTGTGTTTTTTAGTTCCTGAAGATGGCTCCAGCTGTTGAGCCGAAACGTTGATCAAATAAAACCTTTTTGTTTTTTTCATATAAAGACCTGTTTGGTGCGGTTTTCTTTTTGATTATTACTATTGTTGTCTTTAACCAGCACACAGGCATTGTTTTTTGTTTGTCCTTGTGCACCATGTCTAAGCTTATTATATATATACATATATTTTAGTATGTTTATAAAATACCACTATGTTTATTAACATGTCTTGTTGTTGAAATAGATGAAGGATACCACAGACAGGACAGTTCCTTCTCATAGGCATTCATCCAAATATAGATTGAAGCAGGTTATATTTTGTCTTTGAATAATGCAAAAATAATCATTTCTTACATATAAGGTGTATAAAAAAAGGCCAAAACAGCAGCATGAGCCTGAGGAATCTTTAATTGGAAGAGTTCTTGTGGAGTCTTCAATATGAAGATATTATAATTTAGCGGTCAATCACCTATATATCCATGGAGTGCAATTTTCATGAAGTAGAATGTGAGTGATGGCTTAAATTGCAGCTGTGATAGCCTCAGGCAAAGGTTAGAAATCATTAGACTGTCATGATCCCTGGGGGCACATGACAAGCTGCCTTGCAGGCCAGGCTGACCTCAGAGGTGTTGAGCCGAATGTTTGTACAACACTGAGATTACAAGCAGCCAGCATTAATAGAACAGAAATAGGATTTCCTTGCAGTAAGTCAGACATTCATTACAAATTGCCCCTCTTCTCTATCTGTCACTGTACTGTTTATTAAAAGGAGGAATAAAGACACCTGCAGAAGAGATGTTGCTTTGTAGAGGATGAGAAATGATGTGTCACACACTCCTGCTGGGGGAATGGATTATTTTACTCTTTTATTTCTTGACTTAAATGAATAACATTATTAAGAGGTGGTCCGATTGATCTGAGCATAAAACAGACAATTCTACACAATATATAATACATTATTAATACAGAGTTGTAACATTCTGAACAGACAGCTCTTTACTTTACCAAATATATCGTTTGAAAGAATAGGCATAGCACATACTGTATGGATACTTATTTAGGCAATTGCAGAACAGATTTATAATGAACCCAGTATATTTAGAACACACAAAGGGGCAAATTCATCAAGGATCGAATATCGAGGGTTAATTAACCCTCGATATTCAACTGGGGAATGAAAATCCTTCGACTTCGAATATCGAAGTCGAAGGATTTTGCGCAAATACTTCAATCAAACGATCGAAGGAATAATCGTTCGAACGATTATATCCTTCGAATCGAACGATTTGAAGGATTTTAATCCAACGATCGAAGGATTATCCTTCGACCAAAAAAAGTTAGGCAAGCCTATGTGGACCTTCCCCATAGGCTAACATTGAGTTCGGTAGCTTTTAGGTGGTGAACTAGGGGATCGAAGTTTTTTCTTAAAGAGACAGTACTTCGACTATCAAATGGTTGAATAGTCGAACGATTTTTAGTTCGAATCGTTCAATTCGAAGTCGTAGTCGAAGGTCGAAGTAGCCCATTGGATGGTCGAAGTAGCCAAAAAAACACTTCGAAATTCGAAGCATTTTTTCTTCTATTCCTTCACTCGAACTTAATGAATGGGCCCCAAAATTTAGGAAATGTGTCATTGTGATTTCAGGTATCACATAAAACTTGCGTCCTTTTGCTTAGTTGATGCAAAGGCCAACCAATCTGCAATTAGATCATCCGGATGCTAGACTAAAATATATGCTATAGGTTCTGTACCATTGAGAGGTAATTTCTAGCCAATATCAGTTCCAGGTAATAAATTAACCTTATAATGTAAGCTAATATTGGCATTAATAGGGTAAAATACAGATGCTATAGTATGGGATACCACAATTATTTGTATATATAGAAACACCTAAAAGCTGGAGTCAGAACAGATAAGTCTGGATAAATGGAACCTAGCAATGACTGGATGCACCTAAATGCAAAAGTTTGCTGGGATTTGTGAAAAATAAGCAGTAAGTCAAAAGTTCACCAGAAACCACTTGACTTCCCTTCCAACCCAGTAGTTGATCACATGGAAAGCACCCTCATAGTCTCCTGCTACCTGTACCCATCTTTTTTTAGACATTCTAATAGAAAGCTGAGTAGCTCAACAAGTAAGCCACATGGAACAATCATGATCTACGGTTTTTTTTTTGTGCTCCTCAAAATGATAAACTGCATAATTTGTTATGGCTTCAGAACCAGCTTGAAAGTTACTGCCATAAGGATAAAAAACAGACTTTCATCAGCTTTTGACTGAACTTTAAAATGGAAACACATAGACAACTAGTACAGCCAAGAAAAGATTTATTTTCTTATTCTTCAGCAAACACCCCCCGGTCTTGTCACTTTACCTGTGTATGGAATGGGGGGGGAGTGATCAAGGGCAAGGGCCTTGGGTCTGGCACTGAATCGCTTGATTTATTCGGTTATTTGCTGGAAGACTCCAAATATATCTGATTATCGAGCTAGACCCAGCGCAAACCATGATATCTTAAAATTGGGATAGGGACATCTCCCATAAACTTATACGTGACCTCGACTGTTCTGATATGATTTTCTGATTAGGGCTTTTTGCTCCATCGGGGTATAAAAATTTTTTTACAGAAAAAATGTAGTTTTTGCCCCAAAAAGCCAGACCAGATAAATTTGAGGTTTAGTAAATAACCCCCTAAATGTTTGTTTGCAATGCTGTGTTACAAACAATCTATAGTAAAATGCATCAAAAGAATTCAATTTCTATTATATTTTATTATACAGTATATAATAAATTTTCAATGTAATATATGGTATGACATGTTTCTCTGCAGTTTGCAAAGAACAAGATAAGTTTTGATTGTGTCTAATACAACTAGTTAAACATTTCCACTGCTGACTAGGGATAAGTTGTGTGACGGAAGAGACGGGTTGCTGCAGCGGTGCTTCCAGGTCAGCCCGTAAGCAAATCTCTGTAAACATTTAGCTGATCCGCTAAAAAAATTGGTTCACAAGGGGTCAGCCACAACAGAATATCCAGTAATATGTCCAGCGGGAATTAGAAAAGACACAGAAACAAGCATAAATATTGATCTAACTCTGGTTGTGTCTCCAACTACAGCAGTGTGTAACTCATAACTCTTAAAGGGGTTGTTCACCTTCAAACAACTAGTTGGTTTCAGATAGATCACCAGAAATACTGACTTTTTCCAATGACTTTCTATTTTCTATGTGTGACGGTTTTTTTAATATTGAAGTGTAAAGTGTCATTTCTCTCCTTCTGAAGCAGCTCTGGGAGGGGTAAACTGTTCTAAATTAATACATTTAGTTGATACATTTCTTATCTTTGTCCCTGCTGAGCAGAGTCCTCGAGTTTCATTACAGGCAGCTGTTAGAATTGATACAATAGTTGTTAATACTCCAGAGATGCTGCTGAGAAATGTATCAACTCAAGGTTGCAAAATTGTAACAGTTCAGAATCTGCACCTGAATTACTGAGCTGCCAGACTCAAACACCAGAGACACGAACATTCACCTTTAAACTTAGATTTTGGAAAAAATTTCAAAAATAAATAATGGAAAGTAATTGAAAAAAGTCTTTATTTCTGGGGAACAATCTCAAAACAACTGAATTGAAAAAAGTGTTTGGAAGGTGAACAACCCCTTTAAAGGAAAACAGACCCCTGAAAACCTGTTCTGGCTCATTTATCAGTATTGGACACATTTGCACCAGGGCAGTAAATGATGGCAACCATTTTTTTCATTTTCATTGCTCTACTTGCAACTGGGTAATTACTCATCGGTAATGGCCGGCAGTCCAGCCGACCAGCTTGCCCCACATCCCACTTGTGTGCATGCGCGGTATCATCGCTCAGGCCATTCTTGCGCATAAGTCTAGTGCCAGGTCTGGTCTAGGAGTAGGCAGAAGAGGTAGCTGCCCAGCACCCCCCAATCATTGCGCCCTAGGCAGCTGCCTCTTCTGCCTACCCCTAGTTCCGGCCCTGAATGGAACTTGTGGAGCCATTTTTATCAAAGGTCAGATTTTAGTGGTTGTATGAACCTACGACTAAACTCAATTTCTCTAAAAATTCAGATGTCATGGCGATCGGAAAATTACCCTGAAAGATACGAAAAAAAATACGAATACCTCTAGAACCTCTACAATTTGAGTTTTACTGAATTAATTAAAGGGGAACTGTTTGGCGAAAATATTTTCCCCAACCAAAGGTGCGGGCTAATAGAGCCCGTACTTCGATTGGGGGTACAAACTTTTTTTTTAATTGCCCCCTCGCTAGCACTAAGGTGCCCGCACCGGGGGCCATGTTGGGGCACACACATTTGCTTAATGAGTAAATACTGTAACTTGCTCATTATGCTCATGCGTGTGTCGCTCATGTGATCTAAACAAAATGGCCGCTCGTACAGAGAGCTCCCTCCTAGTACTGGTGAGGGGTAATTTTTTTTTTAAAAAAACTACTGTTACCCCCATCTGGAGTGTCGGCTCTATTAGCCCGCACCTTTTGTTGGGGAAAATATTTTTGCCTAACAGGTGCAAGGGGAAGGAAACCTAGTCGGCGCAAACCCCCCCCTCCCGTTTGTTGCCCACCCTCCTTCCTCCCTCCTGGCATACCTGTCCCACTGGGCAAATGCCCCTAACTTGTTACTTACCCTTCTGCGCAGGTCCAGTCCATTGAGTTCACCGACGACATCTTCTTCCACGCGATCTTCTTCCTGCTGTGAACGGCGCATGCGCAGTAGGATCGTTTCGCCAGTACGATCTACTGCGCATGCGCGTGACTTTTGGCGCATGCGCAGTAGATCCGTACCGACGAAATGATCCTACTGCGCATGCGCCAAAACGCCGTTCACAGCAAGAAGAAGATTGCGTGGAAGAAGATGTCATCAATGACAGGTAAGCCAGGGGGGAGGAAGGAGGGTGGGCAACAAACGGGAGGGGGGGGGGTTTGCGCCGACTAGGTTTCCTTCCCCTTTAAACAGAATTGACAGGCAAAATTTACAAAAGCAGCTTGTCCATAGCAGGCAGGTTGATTGAACTGTTTAGTCCTCCTGCTACACTATTGCTGTGATGTAGTACATAGAGTTATGCAACTCTCCTTCTGTCTGCATTTGTTGGTGATTGATTCTTTCTGTCGCTTTTAGTAGGGCTCCCATACCAGACTAATTAATTGGGGTATTTAGGCTGTCTCATATACAGGGAATTTTATTTCAGCATGCAGTGTCTAGGAATAACTAAAGTGATATTCCTTGATGGGACTGGCAGGCTTAAAGTGACCCTAACATCTAAAATAAGCATGCAGGGTTGTGCAAAATGTGGCCCTATGTTAACCATTTGCCTGCTCCTGGGTGGTGCTGCACCGTCATTACCAGTCAAAAGAAAGCTGGTGAGTACAGATGCTCAGACATGGCATGGCTGGCATGTTGAGGCTCCTGCAGTGAATCATCAAATTGGGCAGCCAACTCAGCTAAGTTACATACTTAATTGGGTTAAAAAAAGTCAAAGCCCATCAAGTTCAACCAAATGAAAGCATCAATACACACACCCCTACTTACACATAAATGATATATACCCATATCTATACTAACTATAGAGTTTAGTATCCCAATAGCCTTTGATATTATGTCTGTCCAAGAAATCATCCAAGCCATTCTTAAAGGCATTAACTGAATCAGCTATCACAACATCACCCGGCAGTGCATTCCACAACCTCACTGTCCTGACTGTGAAGAACCACCTACGTTGCTTCAAATGAAAGTTCTTTTCATCTAGTCTAAAGGGGTGGCCTCTGGTACGGTGATCCACTTTATGGGTAAAAAGGTCCCCTGCTATTTGTCTATAATGTCCTCTAATGTACTTGTAAAGTGTATTCATGTCCCCTCGTAAGGGCCTTTTTTCCAGAGAAAACAACCTTGACAGTCTACCCTCATAATTTAAGTCTTCCACACCTCTAACCAGTTTAGTTGCACGTCTCTGTACTCTCTCCAGCTCATCTACCTGTATATCCCTCTTAGGGACTGGAGTTCAAAACTGCACTGCATACTCCAGGTGTGGCCTTACCAGATACCTAAAAAGAGAAGAACCATGGTTTTATTTAATTTGGGCAAGAGCAGGGGCATTATGTGGGGGGCTAACCATATTTTATCATATTCATAGGCAATCATGAATTGATTTGAATAAGAGACTGGACTATGAATAGGAGAGGGCCTGACTAGAAAGATGAGTAACAAAAAGTAGCAATAACAATGAATGTGTAGCCTGGCTCTCATTGATTCTATTTAACCCTTTATATGCCAGGGCACTTTGATCTTGCCGAACTTCACGTTGCAGCATAGATCAATGTGGAACCGAGAACTGTAAAATCTATGTTGGTGGCATGCTGCTTCTTGAAATGGCACTGTACATTTTATGATCCCTGGCACATAAAGGGTTACACCATGCAATCAGTGAAATAATATTATCAGGTTCACTGCCCTCTCCCACTGAAGCACTTTGGAATGGCTGCTGAAACTGCAGTGCACGGCAAACATTTCCCCATGAAATACAAATGAATGATTTATAAAAGGCTGAAAATTGCTGGATTTAATTGGGGGTTTCCCCTCTCTAACATTTTTGAAATGGAGATAAGAGATGAATTGTGACTCACCATTAAGACAACATCAAACAGTTTGCTGAGAGGTAGAGGAGAACCCAGTATTCATGCTACACGCTCAGTGCCATGGTTACTATTGATGTTCTGTGCTCTGTAATTAGAAAGTAGACTGTTTCCAGATATACTCTTTCTGTATGTCAGTTTTATTATTTTTACGTGACTACACATACTAAATTGCATTTGCTGAGTGCTATAAAATATTCCAAATATTCATATATTTGTATAAGTTTGCAGTGGTGTGCCTTTGCACTAAAATGTAAAATAACGCCTGCCTATTCAATCCAGTACAGAGCAAGTCACATGTATCATTCCACTGAACAATACATTTCCTATAAACAGGGAACAACCAAAAACTGCAAAAGACAATACAAAATATAAAAATTCCACTAATTTAAAAAGAACATAAATCCAGGATGCCCCCTTCCATAGTATCCCGACTCCACTGCCCGAGCCACAATCACCCTCCGCCCCAACATACCCTTTACTTCATGCGACAGCACCAGGGGCCAGGTAGGGAGGTAAAGGCCTGGATTTGTGGAAAGGTCAACAAGGCCCGGGCCTATGGCAACAGGATTTTAGGGGGCGGCGTGCTACAAAACCACACCCACATTGGTTCAGAAACACTGGGGATGCACCAATCCCCATTGCTCCAGTCCTGATGAGAAAGTGGGGCTCAAGGACAAGATTTATTATAAAAAAAACTATAGTGTCCATGTGTACAAAATGCTGGTCACTGAAATCCCCCAAATACCTGCTACAATATCTAGAATCCATGAGAGCTGTGAAGGCCTATTTATTAAAGGGATACTGTCATGGGAAAAAAATTTTTTTTCAAAATGAATCAGTTAATAGTGCTGCTCCAGCAGAATTCTGCACTGAAATCAATTTCTCAAAAGAGCAAACAGATTTTTTTTATATTCAATTTTGAAATCTGACATGGGGCTAGACATTTTGTCAATTTCCCAGCTGCCCCTGGTCATGTGACTTGTGCCTGCACTTTAGGAGAGAAATGCTTTCTGGCAGGCTGCTGTTTTCCCTTCTCAATGTAACTGAATGTGTCTCAGTGGGACATGGGTTTTTACTATTGAGTGTTGTTCTTAGATCTACCAGTCAGCTGTTATCTTGTGTTAGGGAGCTGCTATCTGGTTACCTTCCCATTGTTCTTTTGTTTGGCTGCTGGGGGGGAAAAGGGAGGGGGGTGATATCACTCCAACTTGCAGTACAGCAGTAAAGAGTGATTGAAGTTTATCAGAGCACAAGTCACATGACTTGGGGCAGCTGGGAAATTGACAATATGTCTAGCCCCATGTCAGATTTCAAAATTGAATATAAAAAAATCTGTTTGCTCTTTTGAAAAATGGATTTCAGTGCAGAATTCTGCTGGGGCAGCACTAATAACTGATTCATTTTGAAAAAATTTTTTTTTCCCATGACAGTATCCCTTTAAATTATCAAATTTTAGTGGTTTTAGGGTGTTTTGAAACCACAACAAAACTCACTTTCTCTAAAACCATGAATGTCATGAAATTTATTAAAAAATCCGAACTGGAAAAGTCTGGAAAATGACTTTTTCATATTGTCGCACAAAAGGCAGCGTCAGAAATTTACAAAAACCTCTAAAACCAAGAGTCAAAGGGGTAAATTTATCAAAGAGTGAAGTTCTGCCACTAGAGTGAAATTCCGCAGCTCACAATTCATTTCTATGGGATTTTGAATGGCATATTTATCAATGGGTGAAAGTTCACCCTTTGATAAATACGCCTTTAAAAATCCCATAGAAATTAATGGAAAGTGGCGGAATTTCACTCTAGTGGCGGAACTTCACTATTATCTTCACTCTTTGATAAATTTACCCCAAAGAGAGATTTTCCAGTTTTTGTAAGGAACATCTGCCATTGACTTCTACATGTTTTCGATTGCAGCCAGAGTATTTTCATATTTGGGATTTTTGTTGCATAATAAATCCTGAAAAAGTCACACTTTTCTTCAATGACTTTTTGTTTTTTTTAGGGTCTAAAACCCTGGTCAGAAAAATCTGCAGCTTAATAAATCATCCCTTTAGGTTTGGTGTGTTCAAAAATCAACAGGCCCTATGCACTACCTGCTTTCTCAGGGACCCTTTAAATTCATGAGTTTTTTTAAAAATGTTTCCATTGTTTAATAAAGGTGCTTTTCCATTTTTCATATATAAACTGTAAATATATATATATATACAGTATATCATATAATGGCACCTACAAAATGATTGTGTCCTATGGATGTGTTCTAGAAGGTGTGAGCTTCTGGTAGCGAAACCCAAGGCCACGGCACAGATTTGAACACAGAAATGGACACTGACACAGCCTTTCACGTTTAAACTGCAGCTATACTGGCTTTTATTTTCAAATAAACACAATTCTTCTGCCCACTGGCTTCACATGGGGAATCACATAAACGTCCTGCTTCACACCCTCACTGGTGTCCTCTTTGCTCACGTTTGAGTTTAGCCCTTACTGGCTTTCAGCGGACCACAAATCCCAGAATCCTCTCTGGGCACACTTGAGACACTCTTGTCTCCTGGGAGCAGTTTCTCTTGTCCTCTCTTCAGACCTTTGGAGCTTTCTCCAACTCAGGGGAATCACACTTTTGTTCCCAGGTGCTCACAAGCACTCCTTTCCATGACCCCTCTCCCTCCTCCACTTCAGGAGGTCTCTATGGGGAAGCAGCCCTGAGGTGTTGCTCCACACCTCCTTTTAACTACCACATACCTGTAGTTCATTACTTCTAACTGCCTTTAGTTGGCAGCTGCAAAACCCTTACATGGAGCAAGGGATGGAAACCCACCCTGCTCTCTTCCATCCCCTCCAGGGACCTATAATCCAGCTTTTACTAAGCTGGTTCACCACTTACAACAGCTTTACTAGCTAAAGCACTACACATTTCCCTGGAGTTTCTTATTTCTCCATCCTAATGCTGGTAAAATACACATGATATTGTGCACTTTTGACACACATATCTTACAAAGGTTTATTAGAGCTTTGAGTATATACTTGGATCTGTAGATCCTCCTTCATAAGAACAGAAGTGACATAGCAACTTTGTGCTTGAATGTTAAACAATATTTTTACCTACACAAAAAGTGAAAATACATTTCATAAATAAACTTTGTCATTATGTCTTACAGGTAACAAAAATGTTGGCAGTTGTGGTTGTTTTGTTTGCACTTCTCTGGATGCCCTACCGAACCTTGGTTTTGGTCAACTCCTTTATGGACAAACCTTACCTAGATCCTTGGTTCCTTCTTTTTTGCCGCATTTGTGTCTATGCCAACAGTGCCATCAACCCTGTCATCTACAATCTTATGTCTCAGAAGTTCCGTACTGCCTTCAAGAGACTATGTAAGTGTGGGCATGAGGAGACCCAAAGAAGAAGCATGTACATGACAACTACAAGTTACAGTATGGTGAAAGATGGTGTCAATACTGGTGGGGATACTAAGGACAAGCCAACTCTAGAGAAAACAAATATAATTGCCAAACAGACCAATAAAGCAGGCCCTGAAGGTGATCTCTACTACAGTGTCGTTTAACTTGTCAAGTCTATGTTATGTGCCTTCATGAATATCAGTGTACCTGGGAAATAATCTGTATTCCAAGTAAAAACTTTTATTAATGTCCGAAAAAAATAATAAAATTGTTGCCCAATGATGTCGCAAA
This sequence comes from Xenopus laevis, assembly GCF_017654675.1. Taxonomy (NCBI): domain Eukaryota; kingdom Metazoa; phylum Chordata; class Amphibia; order Anura; family Pipidae; genus Xenopus; species Xenopus laevis. The sequence continues at coordinate 60,759,271 of NC_054377.1, read as the reverse complement.
AAGGCAAGGTTCAAGGTATAGGTCATTAATATGCTATACATAGTCCAAGAAATTAAATATATACAGGGCTTTGATATGAACACCGACCTTAAACTCTCTTACACTTGCGATAACTAATTCTCTAATAGTTTAGGTATGGCGTTTAATGCTTGTCATCTACAGGTCAGTCATCAACAGTCATCTAATCTATTTGTAAATAACCAAATTAGTCAAACTGACCAGTTTAAGACTCCACTGCACTTTCCGACAGGGAACTTTCTTTATTAAATTAAAAAAACATACCATACCCATTATTGAGGAGATTGATAAAATGACAGAGGTCAAGGAGTTACTGTAAACCACACCCTGAAATGTTTTTATGCAATGTGTTATGGGAGAAGTAGCAGGAACTGACCTTACTCTTGGCATTCCTGTTCAGAATCAATTGGCTGATAATGCTAGGGGAGCTCAAAGGGGATAAAACGGATAGAATCGGGTAATTTCTTGTTTGGGATGTTTTTGAAACAATGTAGCACGGTGACTGCTACAAAAATAATTCATTTATCTAACCCTGCCATAAGCTAAGGAAGACATTTGATTGCAATGGAGGGGTAGTTTGAACTGAAAAAGGCCAAAAACCTCTTCTATTCCTATTGGTAACATAACAGTGTGCAAAATAATGTTACTTAAAAAATTGATAGATAAAGATTCCTATATATATTGTACATGTTGCACAGTTGTTTGGATTTGTTAGTTATATTGTGGCAGTTGTGGTTATGGATATATATATATATATATTTTTATTCAGCCAGATGTCTGGCAGCATTTTAATGTTTTATACGTTTACGTGTTCCTTATACCTCAGATGAAGGGTTGCACTTAATTTTTAGCTGTAAAATAAAAAAAGGCTCCAGTAAAACCAAAGTTATTTCTGTGTGGCAACAGATTCTAATACCTAGATTCAAATTTAGATTGCTAGCACCTCTATCACCAGTGTAATTTTAGTTTTTTATCTCACATAGTTCCAAGTCAGAGAATCTATTATGTACATAAGTCTTCTAAGCAAGTGTCTCTTATTAATTGCCAGACACAATAAATACTCCTTTCATATAGGCCCTCTTCAGTAATGTACATAGACTCCCTATCATTTAGCCTAGCTGGATCAACATGAAATAGCAACCCTTGTATATAAACTGGAACAACATTTTAAAAGCTGTTTAAACCATATTATTGTTTCACATACAGTATAGCCTCAGGTGTTTTTGTACTACCTTGAAGCTCAGCAAGAAACTGCTATCAAGTTCAGGGCAAAAATGTATCTATTGCCTTGAGCAATGTGGTATACATTTCTGTACTTCATTTATTTGGCAGCAGGAGGTTCAGGGTTCTGAGGCACATGTGTGAATGCCAATCCAGAAATATGTATGACTTGGAGTGGAAATGATAACAGTTTGGCAGGCCTATGTATAGAGAAACATACAAATAAAAAAGCTCTTGAAAAGTTTTTGTTCCCTTTAATCTGTGCTTGAATTTCACCCTGTTTTGTTTCACTGGGGAAAAAAAAACTTTATTTGCCAGAAAAAAAAGCAGTAAAATATGCCAGTGGCCTTATTACAATTTCTCTATGCATTATGTGTCGCCAGAAAAAAAAATGCATTTTTTTTCTCTGGAAAAAAACACAGGAAATATTCGCGACGGATTCGAACTAAAAATCGTTCGACTATTCGACCATTCGATAGTAGAAGAACTGTCTCTTTAAGAAAAAACTTCGACCCCCTAGTTCGCCACCTAAAAGCTACCGAGCTCAATGTTAGCCTATGAGGAAGGTCCCCATAGGCTTGCCTATCTTTTTTTGGTCGAAGGATAATCCTTCGATCGTTGGATTAAAATCCTTCAAATCGTTCGATTTGAAGGATTTAATCATTCGATCGAACGATTATTCCTTCGATCGTTCGATCGAAGTATTTGCACAAAATCCTTCGACTTCGATATTCGAAGTCGAAGGATTTCCATTCCCCAGTCGAATATCGAGGGTTAATTAACCCTCGATATTCGACCCTTGATGAATTTGCCCCTAAATAAACCCAATAGGCTGGTTTTGCCTCCAATAAGAATTAATTATATCACAGTTTGGATCGAGTACAAGCTACTGTTTTATTATTACAGAGAAAAAGGAAATCATTTTTAAAAATTTGGATTATTTGGATAAAATGGGGTCTATGTGAGCTGGCCTTTCCATAATTCTGAGCTATCTGGATAACGGGTTTTCCAGATAACAGATCCTGCACCTGTATTATAGCTTCTCCCTGCATTTTGTTTTGCCAGAAAACAAAACCTGCACTTGGAAAAAAAAGCAAAAAGAGTGGCTCCATGTGTGGTTGATGAAATTTCACAATTTTGCAAAATTTTCAGTGAAGTGAAACTGGCCAGTTTTGTTATCACTACCACCAAGTTTTTTGGAGGATTAATAAAAAAAGCAAATATAAATATATTAATGCTCAACAAAGACCAATCTACTTGTATTTTTTTTAACAATCGGGGGGGGGGGGAGGACTGAATGCAGTATAAACAACAAATATTCATTAACACTTTCTTTATATTAGTGCCGTTTTGTACATTGTACACATTGATTGGTTACAGGGACACATGAGAACAGTATGCAAGAAAAATGATTTCCAAGTTGATGGTATGTCTTATTAGTGAGCATGTTTATAAATTATTCTCAAGGTTTGCCCTATAGATCCACCTGTACTTCACTGAAGTCCTGTTTATATATACAGTATTTTGGGGTAAGGGAAATTCCATGATTTGTTTAGTCTCCAGCTATTCCTACAATCCTACAATATAAAATCCAACAGCATAGGCAGAATGAAGACAGTAACCTGCATATAATGCAGCATGTACAACTGGCTCCTAGTATTTAGTGGTGAATTCCTGCAACAGAAAATGCTACATGTGTCAGAGAACATAGTGGGGCTCATTTATAAACACTGCGCAAATTTGCACATGGGCAGTAACCCATAGCAACCAATCGGTGTTTAGCTTATTTTAGTCAGCTGCAAGTTGGACACTGGAAGCAAGTTATTGCCCAGGTGCAAATTTGCCCACTGGTTATAAATGACCCCTAGTGAGTCATTAACTGTTCCATGGAATACTTTTTCTCCCAAGCTGATTGGACACAATCTTATTTATCACATCGTGTGTAGCCTCTTATTTACTTGTTGCAGGAAACAGGCACTTTTTGGATTCTTCAGTACACATTAATATTATGCGCTATACTTCTTTAGGTTTCCTGGGAGCATCAGATTGATCAAACCTCCTCTAATCCCACTACTACTGTTTTCAAAGTATTCAAGTATACTATAGAAATACCTTGCATTAAACAAAAAGAATCTGCACAGTGTAAATACATTTTCCTTATTGCATGTTTAACATATCCTTTGCAAATACATAGCCTCAAATAAAAGCCACAAAGTTTGCCCAGGTAAAATATTTAGATCTGGCAAAACCTGTAGCAAACATTGCACCTTTAATTAACTAACCCCAGTAGAGTCTCAACTGCCAACAGAAATAAGATAATGCAGTATTGGAAACTCTATCAGTAGGCAGCGTATTTTTTTTAAAAACATTTCTTAATTGGAAAAAGTAATTTTGCTCCAAAAAGTAATTTTGCTCCAAAATAACATTACCTTGAAATTAGTCTTAAAATGTGCAATAAGCAATTAAAGTTCACAATTTAATCTGTCTAATGAGCATTAAAGGTATGGGACTTGATTGAGAATGATTGGGACCTGGGGTTTTCTGGATAAGGGGACTTTCCATACTTTGGATCTTCATACCTTAAGTCTACTAAAAAAATATTTTAATTATCATTAATTAAAAGCAACAGGCTTGTGTTGCCTCTAATAAGGATTAATTATACCTTAGTTGAGATCAAGTACAAGGTTCTGCTTTATTATTACAGAGAAAAAGGAAATAATCTTTAAAAATCTTTTGTATAAAATGGAGTCTATTGGGAGATGGCCTTCCCGTAATCTGGTGCTTTCTGGATAACGGGGTAACGGATAATGTATTACGTTGTTAAATGCCATATTCCATTTTTGTTTCTGTCAATTTTTATTCCGTTTACATCTTTTATTTCATAACGCTAATATCTGTTGTTGTTAAATGGTCATCTTATTGACGCTAACCAAAAGATAACAGTCAAAAATATTTTTTCATTAACAATTCAGATTTTTTTAACTTTTAGTAAACCGAAGCCATCTATTAGCGGTTTGGTTGCTGTTGGAAACTGCATTGTTGCAATTAACGGCTTATTTTCAAAAATGATCTCACAGATCTTCAGGTGACTTGCCCCATTTGGAATGCTGCTCTCTATGTAAATAATGTTACTTATACAATCTGACTGCATGGCAACCAGCTTGGTCACTTTCAAAATTTCGGACAGAATAGCAAATGCACAACAGATCCTGAAATGCATGGGATCATGTACTAAAAGCATAGTAACCATTCAGCAGGTAGAATTTAATGGTCACCTGGTTAAACCCAAACATCTTATTGGTTGCTATGGGTTTATGCACCTGGCCAAACTTACTACAGTTCATCACATATGGGGGTAACTGTTTTATTGTGTCTAATTAAACTGTGTGTTTGTTCTGCACTTAGAAACAGTAATTGCATTTACACACTTGCTTAGCATTTCCACAATGCACTTTTTAATATAAAAATCACTGCTTTGAAGTTTGCCAATGACAGGTCAACAAGAGGCATCTGCTTTAAGAAAACCCAAATCATGGAGGATGGGTGAGAACTGCTTGTATATTGCACTCTTAACATTTATTTGTGTGGTATTTACCTTTTATGTTCCATATTGTGGTCTTGTGTTTTGGAGGTAGCAAAGAATGTCAAAAATAAAATATTTATTTCTTGGAAAAAAGATGTTTTTCTTTTATACGGCTAAAGAAAATGCCATTGTGTAAATTCTATACTTGCCCTTTGTTAAAAAAATGGATTACCTTTTTTTATTTTCATATTTATGTGCTGAGGAACATAAAACATTGTCAGACTTCCCATGGAGTAACATATTTACATATAAGAAGCCATTAATTAAGTACAGGGAGGGTGTAAAGTGCTAAAAACAGGTACTATCCATCACAGGGTTTTTTTGCACTTTGCCCTGTCCTGCATTTTAACAAATAGCAGCAAGTCTCCAACTGATAACAAAGAATTCTGCCCTCCCCCAATAATATAGAATAGGCTGTATTGTGCAGCACTGTAATCATGAGGGGTGGGTAAGGGGAGATACAAAGGCATCCCCTCTATCTGTCTTCTAACTTGTGGTTCCAGACACAATGGGTTGCCGGTGGGTGCATAACACAACGGAATCCTGTACTTAGGGGGTTATTTATCAAGGTCCGAATATCCGAGCCTTGAATAATTTGTGGTTTTCGGAGGAAAAAAAAACTATGAATTTTTCGGGATTTATTAAAGTCCAATGGTCTAAAAACTCAGAATCCAAAACCCCGGCATCTAAAAGCTCTCGAGGTCCTGTATAATCAATGGGGAAGGACCCAGTGTCTGAGCTGATGCCAAAACTGATATCTGATGAGTTCAAAAACTATGATTTTTTTTTGTAGATTTCAAAGTTGTTTGCGCAGAAACTACAAACAATTCGGAGTTTTCGGGGAAAGCTCCGAAGTTTGCCCGACCATATTTTTTTGGGTTTTTTTCTTCATAAATAAAGTCCATTCGGCCAAACGGAGTTGCTTGTATTTCTTACTTAGAAATACTCAGATAAATTCGAACCTTGATAAATAACCCCCTTAATGTCTACACTATGACATGCAGTAAGAACAGAACTAATTTGCACCAATCGGTGCTACATAAAGGATTTCCAATTTCTACGTATAATTTCTAGGTATAGTGCATAGCCACAAGTGCTTTTATATGAGCAGTAATGGGTGTTTTTTATGCTTTATACTGGGTTATATACCCTGTAGACTTGCATAATAAAGTTTGTCAGCAGGGGCGTAACTACACAGGAAGCAGACCCTGCAGTTGCAGGGGGCCCAGTAAAGCCATAATTAATGAGCATTTTCAACAGTTTAAGAATTACAAGTATATCACAGTAAGAATTATTTTTCTATCAATTCATTTCAAGAGAAATTGCAATATATCTTGATAGAATGGGTCAACTTACTGATGTTTTGGGTTCCTTAATTGAATTTGCTGTGGGGATCAGTAACATCTAGTTACCCCACTGTTTGTCAGCAAATGTGAAGGCTAACAATGTCATATGAAACATATATAAGGGCTCTTACTCACTGGCGTTCTGACCTGCGCTCCCCTGCGTTCTGTTTTTTGGCGTTCAGCCGCAGGGGAGCGCAGGAATAGACGCATGTTATTATTTCAAATGGGGCTGTACTCAGGCGCGTGTAGGCGCCGAACGCAGGAAAAATGCAGCATGTTACGTCTCAACCTGCGTTCGGCGCCTACACGCGCCTGAGTGAGTACAGCCCCATTTGAAATAATGACATGCGTCTCTTCCTGCGCTCCCCTGCGGCTGAACGCCAAAAAACGGAACGCAGGGGAGCGCAGGTCAGAACGCCAGTGAGTAAGAGCCCTAAGGGTTATCAGGAGGTGGCACTGCATTCTCAGGGGAATGCAGTGTTCTTCTTTTAGAAAGAACAGCAGCAGTCTTGCACCATGGAGAAATCTCTGCCTATGGACGCTAGCACTGGCAATGATGAGTGGGCAAAGCTTTCAAGCTCTCTCTTTGGCACTCCTGGAGGGGTGCTCACATGTTTTTCAATAGAAATTGGAAATTGGAAAGAACATTTTTAGAGCCAACTCAGGCATAGCTGGTGTGCAGGAACTGGAAAGACCCTACAGACTAAATTAGAGATAAGCACTTATGAATTGCTGCTGTTGGCTATTTAAACCAAACATTAATTCTTATTTTGAGCTACTGTATTTGCCATTAAATGCTCTGTGAAATGTTTTCAACCCTGGGCTGGCTTTGCTCTTTACCACTTGCTTGAATGTCTTTACCCCTTCCTTAGCATGTTAAAATAAAATGCCACTAGAACAAGAGGTTGTTGAGTAAAGAATCATTTGAATTGTAATGCAATCAATTAAAGGCATTTATATGTGCGTGTACAGTAACCATTTTTTCTCATGCAATATTCATCTCCGCTAAAGCAACATGTTGTTCAATTTGCACTATAATTGTTGCATGTGAGTGTAGAGAGAGCAGACCCAGCAGCTACTGTATTGAACTCCTCCATATATACCATTAGCAAGAACAACAAAATGCTCTTCTTTCTAGTGTCTTCTTCTTTCAAACCTTTCCCTGCAGCTCTAGTGTAACCTGTTTTGTTTCTCTGGATAGGAGGATATCACTTCCGCTCCTTTTTCTTGCTATACACATTTGCGTTAGACTTGGGGCAGATTCAATTACAGTGAAGTGGCCATCGCTAGCGTAATTTCGCTAGAAATCCAATCCGCAGGGACATCGCAAGTCCCCTATCAAAAGAAATACTGCATTTATTTCCTTCTATTGTGTACACATGGGCTTCTGTATCAGACTTCCTGCCTTCAGCTTAAACCTCATTTCCCTGGGCAAGAGCATGCTCAGTTTGCTCCTCTTCCCCCACCCCTCCCTTCTCTACTAGGGATGTAGCGAACCGCCGATAATGTGTTCGCGAACGCCGTTCGCGAACACCGGCAAAAAATGCGAACAGTTCGCGAACAGTTCGCGAACTTCGAACATCCGAAAATCGTTCGATTCGAACGATCGAAGGATTTTAATCGTTCGATCGAACGATTTTCGTTCGAATCGAACGAAAATCGTTCGATTTTAGCGATCGAATGGTCGAACGATTTTGACGCGAACGCCTATTGGCGAACGTCGCGCGACGTTCGCGAACTTGCGGCGGACGCGAACAGCCGATGTTCGCGCGAACAAGTTCGCCGCAGAACAGTCCGCGACATCCCTATTCTCTACTGTAATCTGAGCCCAGAGCATGGAGAGACTCAGGCAGGAAGTGATGTCACACCACATTAATACTGCAGCTCCTATCCTAAACAAACAGAGAGTTTCTAGAGCTTTTTACTCAGGTATGGTAAAACATTCTAAAGAATAAATATTGCATTCTAGCTTGCACTATTGCAGCTAATCTATTGGCAATAAAATGGCTCTGTAGCTTTCCTTCTCCTTTCACTAACAGGCACAGACAACAATTCAACAGTGAACAGGACTGCCGATAGCGTTCATTCGCACTCTATCGCCAGTCGACTTTTCGCTCAGCTGAATGGTCGTTGATCCGCAAATTCAGTAGAGTGCAGATTTTACTGAACATTACCTCTTTTGCCTTCAACACCTTAGACCAGGCGAACTGCAAAAATGAAGCACGATCTTCGTTAATCTTCTGTCACTTACATCATATCCTGTCTGCCGAAAATGCTTTAAAGTTACAAAAACGCTGGCGACTTTTCCTTTTTGAGCAGGATTGCCTGCAAAAGTCCTAAAAAACTTTATTTGGCTTAACATTTTTCCCCAGACATTTGAGAACATATGGAACATATGGAGTATTCATTTTGCAGTGGGCTCATGTGTAATTCATAATATTAACACTTTTGTCTTTATTAAGGTTTCTTGGGCATTTATAATAACAAGTGGTAACTTCAAGCATTTGCACCAACATCTTTAATAAAGACAGACGTCCATACAACTTTAATGTACCCATCCTATTCAAATTGACCTAAGCTTAAATTAATTGCAAATTTTCGCTAGACACAAATGAACGCTAACGAATCTTCTCTATGATATGCTCTCACTGAAGAAGTATTACTAGCAAAAATTTCGCCAGCGTTCGTCGCCCAGGAGGCAACTTTGCATTTTAGTGAATTAGCGTAGTGGTTATGTTACTGCACCCAGGCACTTTGATTTTTTTGTAACGTGAGTGCCGGCTAATTTTGATGCTACTGTATAAAAGCTACTGTATAAAAGAATTTATATATATATATATATATATATATATATATATATATATATATATATATATATATATATATATATATATAAATATATACTGGAGCACTCACATGCAAAATAGGCAACTGCCTGGGTGCTGGTTACATAATAATACAAATAGCAACCAAAAAAACACTTTTGTTTGCACGAATCAAGTCCTGTGAGTGCGGTTTTTTTGGTTGCTATTTATATATATATACATTTGTGATGGTATGGAATGCTTTAACTATTCATGCATGCTTTGAATCACAAGGATTTTTAACTTAATGGTTTCTGTAATCATGAATCCTGCTTTGGAATTCTTTCAGCTGATCATTTAAATATGTTCTTCCAAACTTTTGAAATTAATATGTGATCACTATTCTGTGTTTTCTTTGAAAAAGGACAATCTACATCTTTCATGCAGGTGTTTGCCATTTAGGTTGAATCGTTTCATATTCAATCAAATCCACTGATTATGTTCCTCTTTCTTCGATGTGCAGGCTGCAGAGCCACTTCAAAAGTAAAGTGGATACAAAGTATGAGCAGACAGGGCGGTGACAGTTGGTAAGAACACGATTGGAATAGGAACACAGAAGCAGGTTAACACATTTGCTTCCTCTGCTCTGCCATGTCATTGTGGCACCTATGGAAAAGTGATATACTCGGAATCATGATTAATTTAGTGTGTACATTTTAGAACCACAAATAGGGTGGTTGGAAATAATAATAATAATAATATGTTGGAAATAATATTATAATATTAATATGTGGGAAATATAAATATACTATTCAAGAACCTTGGCAGAACAGTAAAATCAAGGATTCCAATTTTATGCACCGTATAAATTATACATATATTTGTACGGTGTCTCTGTGGTATCACTATTATCTCCGATTATCCTGCAAAACATTTTTGTCTATTCCCACTTTGCCTTACCTAATAGCTACAGCTAGAGAAATATTTATTCTTCCAAAACGGACCTTTATCTTGTTGTTTGGGAAGATAAACATCAGCACGGCCTGGCAAAGAAAAAGATTACAGAGGCTGAAAATATCCAAATAATGATTCTGTGGAAAAGTAATTATCACCAAGTTAAAGCCCCTAACAGCTTGTTTTAGTGAAGGAGCAACAACAGTATGTTATAAGATCATATTGTTATAAGTTCCATCCGTACACAAAAAGGGTATTTTGACATAGTATTTGAGTTACTATTTCATGCCACAAGTACATATACAGGTCTGGAACCTGTTATCCAGAATGCTCTGTACCTGGGGTTTTCTGGATAAGGGGTACGGTTTCCATAATTTGTATTATAATACACAAAAGCTATGAATATCTTGTAAATGATATCCTTATAAACAGTGACTTCTGATGTCATCAGTTATAAACGGTGAGTTCTGATGTAATTTCTGTCACATGACTCACTGAATTTGTGTATTATAATAAATAAAGTACCCCCAGTTGTAAAATATGAGGATATTAGAACTTACATCAGAGTTCCATGACCCGTACAAAAACACTCGGCCTTTGGCCTTGTGTTTTTATATGGTCATGAAACTCCTCGGTAACTTATAATATCCTTATATTTTACAAGAGGGGGTACTTTATTCACTATATCATACTTTAAGGGGTTTATTTACTCAACCTCGATTTTTTTCTGATCAGGGTTTTTGGGCAAAAACTGAAATATTTAGTGGAAAAAAATCAAAATTTTCAAGATTTATTATACCCCAAAGCTGCAAAAAGTTAACCCGTCGAAGTCATGTAGAAGTCAATGGCAGATATCAAAAATTGAAAGATTTGGGCATCAAATCTGAAAAATTTGTAGGATTTAGGTTTTTGCTCGTTTTATCGAGTTTTTTCCCCAACGCAACTTTTTCGAGTTATTTAATTGATAAATGAGATAAAATCGTGGATGGGAGTTTGGTCAAGCTTGGTTTAAAAAAATATGAGATAAATTCGAGTTTTAGTAAATAACCCCCTAAGTGTACTTAAAATTATTTAAATATTACATAAATTCAATAGGATTATTTTGCCTCCAATAAGGATTAATTTAATTGGGATCAAGTATAAGGTACTGTATCATTATTACAGAGATAAATGGAATCATTTTTAAAACTTTGAATTATTTAATTATAATGGAGTCTAAGCCTGTAATTCTGAGCTTTCTGGATAATTGGTTTTACGGATAACATATAAATGCTTTGTGTATGAACTTACTCTGACATATTACAAATAGTGGAGCGTAACACTTTATTGGTGACTTTTTTCCCCAAATGCATTCAACTAAATTAGCGTTTTTTCTTATGGCGACTTTTTCTCGGCGTCATTTTTGTCTCAGGGAATTTTTGCGTGGCTAATTTTTGACATAGTTTCGCGAAAAAATGTGCAGATGGCGAAATGTGGAATTCGTGAATCCATGGCTGGTAAGAAAATTCGCTCATCACTAATCATAAAGCATACCGGATTAACCAGACAGTCAGTCCTAGCCTGATCTATCTGGACAGTTACTAAAACTGAGCAAGCGTTGCACTTTTTACTACGTTACCTTTTTTTAGTTTCCCTGTTGTGTAAGCAGTACCTATTTACTCTTTCTATATATGTGAGGAACGTATGTGTAGCTAGGGAGTATTGGTTCAGCTCAGGGCTAATGGGCTTGTTGTCATCAGTGTTGCTCAGTTACAGCCTATTAACTCCTGATTTAGTCTCTTTAAAATATGCTTGCTGCATGCTGAGCTTGCCAACCAATAAGGTGACCTATGATCTGCCCTTCAGCTTTCTAGAACTATTTGTCATTATCTCTGGTCATTTAAAATGTACCTCAAGGAATGAAAAGCTATCTTGTATATCTAATTTATTCCACAAATTTATATATAGCAACTAGGGATGCACCGAATCCAGGATTCGGTTCGGGATTCGGCCAGGATTCGGCCTTTTTCAGCAGGATTCGGATTCGGCCGAATCCTTCTGCCCGGCCGAACCGAATCCGAATCCTAATTTGCATATGCAAATTAGGCGAAGGGAGGGAAATTGCGTGACTTTTTGTCAGAAAACAAGGAAGTAAAAAATGTTTTCCCCTTCCCACCCCTAATTTGCATATGCAAATTAGGGTTCGGATTCGGTTCGGTATTCGGCCGAATCCTTCGTGAAGGATTCGGGGGTTCGGCCGAATCCAAAAAAGTGGATTCGGTGCATCCCTAATAGCAACCCAACCGATGAAAGAACTGTGAGATTTACTGTGAGATTATACACATTTTCTCTTTAAAATGCATATATTGGTGTTACACACATGTAAAGACAAAAATACAAACAGATAAGCAAAATAAAATCAGTTGTTAAAATACAGCTAAACTGTGTTAAAGTGAACCTGTCACCCAGACACAAAAATCTGTATAATAACAGTCCTTTTCAAGTTAAGCATTCATAGCTGTTGTAAGCTCATTTAAAAATCTCAGCTGTCAATCAAATAGTGTCTGCCTCTCCTTTATGCCTTAGGCATAGAGGCGGGGCAGACAATTACTTTCACTTTCCATTCAGCACTTCCTAGATGTCTCTGCACTTTCCACCTCTCTCTTCACCATTTAATTGTGTAACCAGGGCATGGGGATGGACATCAGGTCCCCCATGCTGCTGCACAAACAAGATTCTGAGAGGATGCAAGGCTTTCCTTAAAGGAGAAGGAAAGCTACGAAGACATTTTATTGCCAATAGATTAGCTGCAGTAGTGCAAGCTAGAATGCTATATTTATTCTGTAGAATGTTTTACCTTACCTGAGTAAAAATCTCTAGAAACTCTCTGTTTGTTTAGGATAGGAGCTGCAGTATTAACGTGGTGTGACATCACTTCCTGTCTGAGTCTCTCCCTGCTCTGGGCTCAGATTACAGTAGAGAAAGGAGGGGGGGAGGAAGAGGAGCAAACTGAGCATGCTCATGCCCAGGGCAATGAGGTTTAAGCTGAAGGCAGGAAGTCTGATACAGAAGCCCATGTGTACACAATAGAAGGAAAGAAATGCAGTGTTTCTTTTGACAGGGGACTCAGAGCAGCACTACTTTGGGGGTTTACTGGTATATTTAGATGGACCTTTCTGATAAGGCTTACTTAGTTTTAAACTTTCCTTCTCCTTTAAAGGAAAACTATACCCCCGAACAATGTAGGTCTCTATAAATAGATATTGCATAAAACAGCTCATATGTAAAACCATGCTTCATGTAAATAAACCATTTTAATAATAATATACTTTTTTAGTAGTATGTGTCATTGGGTAAAAGGAGTAAGGGCCACCTCCTGAGATCGTAGGATTCACAGTGCACACAAACAAACAATACATGTTAGGTCACATGAGCCAATTAAAAGACAGAATTCTGTCTTTTGCTTCCACACTTCTTCCTGTTACAATTAGAGCTGCAGTATTTCTGGTCAGGTGATCTCTGAGGCAGCACATAGACCATCACGAAATGGTGGTTCAAGGCAAGAGATGTAAAATGTATTTATTTAAATATATATACCAGTTGGGTAAGATTCTTTAATATGCCACTTAATATGATATGAACCATCTGTTGCTTAAATATGCAGTTTGAGGGTATAGTTTATATATATATATATATATATATATATATATATATATATATATATATATATATATATATATATATATATATATATATACTGTATGCACAGGTCTTTAGTATCCAAGAAAACATCTACAAATCAAAACTCCTTTTTGAGAGGAGCGATTTATAATTGTACTGGACATATTTCATATTAAGCTGCAGAAGGTTGCCAAGGACATTTATGATTAAATATTCAAAGAGCGATTGATGTCATAAGAATGCTCTTTTGCCTTTTTGGGACCAGGAAAAATGTCCTATCATTGAGGCTACACAAGTGTATGTTTAAGTGAAATAAATGAATGTTCTTTTTTTAAACCTTCCTCTAAATCATTGCTGATTGGATGTATGTAAGGTTGAAATAGATTGACAAGTAGCAAACTAGTACTTAACTACTACAAAGTGCCATGTTATTACTTCTACAACACGGGTGCTGCACTTGTCACAATCCATTTCCAGGAGCTGTTCTCTTGTGTGTGTGTGTGTGTCCTGCATCTCATTGAAAGCTTACCAGAGGCTCTTGTGGGGTGTGCAAAAGGGAGATGTGCCCTGCAATCATGTTGCGCTGTGTTCTGTTCCTTTAAACAGCAGCTGAAAGTATTGGACTGCACATAGCATGTTAAAGACCAATGGCGTAACTAGATACTGTATTACTGGGGCCCACAGCAAGTTGTTTTTTAGGCCCTCAAAATGTGTAGAGGTTAACTCGTTTTACCAAGATTTATTGGAATTGCTTATGAATTAGGGCCCCCGGTGGGAGTACAGTTAAACACAAAGAAGGCAGCACAGCATGAAAACACAATTCCTTGAGCTGTTATCATGCATCATAGTAGTCTATAACCATTTTAGAAATGCAGTGAAACCTTGATTTTAAGTACCCTAAAGGGCCAGTAACATCAATTTTGTTATTGAAAATTTTGTGTAGAATGCAAAAAAAACACAAAGACAGATTAAACTTTTAAATTGCTAAGTATTAAGAAATAACTTACCGAAACTCCTCTTCAGGAAAGGCGACACGTCGACAATCCATCATGCGCGCACTCGATTTCTCCTCCCTGGCTATCTCCTATAAGGAAAGCAGGGAGCAGAAATTGAGCGCTGCACGACGGATCCCCTTTTCTGAAGAGGAGCGCAAGTAGAGTTTTGGTAAGTTATTTCTTAATAAAGACTTAGCGATTTAAACGTTTATTATGCCTTTTTGGTTCTTTTTCGTTATACACTAACACATTTTTTAATTAAAAAAAATTGAAGTTACTGATCCTTTAAGTTTCCGCATTTTACATTTTTTATTTATGGCTCCACCAAATTTATAACGCATTTCAGTGGGTGCATTTCCCTGTTTTTAAGTAATGTTTTCCAGGATTGTACATCAAAATTTTGTCCTGATGTACCCAAAAACTGCTTTTTTTCCCCCTCTATGAATGTTATTCTTAGTGAAATAAAGAGGTTTAAAATACTAACCAGATGCATATTTTGAAATAGTTCTGCCTGTAAATGGTCAATTCCAATTAGTCTGCCCCTTATACAGTCCTGAGCCAATCACTTATTGCTTTAGGTTGTGCATGTGACTGACAGAGAGGCCTTGCACATGTCCCCCATAGTGTAACATTAATGCTGCTATGATTAACCCTTGTTATTAACACAGTAAATATTGTATCTCAAAGTAAAAGGACTCCTGTGCTTATATCCTTTCAGTACTTGAAGAAAAAGTTACTTTAACATATTTCCCTGATTTTACATTTTTCCGGATTTTACTTATTTTTTTCCTGGTCCCTTGAAAAACGTAAAATGGGGGTTC
Organism: Xenopus laevis; assembly: GCF_017654675.1. Classification (NCBI taxonomy): domain Eukaryota; kingdom Metazoa; phylum Chordata; class Amphibia; order Anura; family Pipidae; genus Xenopus; species Xenopus laevis. The sequence goes on along the minus strand of NC_054377.1, from coordinate 60,743,869 downwards.
TACTATATATTTCATTTGATTACATGAAAAAAATAGCATTGCATCTTTTAACTTTATGCTAATAGATGCTTTTAAAGTGAAATAAATCAAAATGCTGATTGGCATTCAACATACACACAGTATAATATTTAGGTAATTCGTTTTAACTGTTTGAAAGCCTAAGTGCTGCATCTAGAAATGTCATATTTTTTTCTGCCACTATCTCCAGAGAACATTATTATGTATTCTTAATGCAAACTTTCCAAGCACACATTTGAACTTTCAAATGTGAGATCCTTGTGATACAAGATACTGAAGTACAACATATTTTAATGCATTCAAAACAAGTCATATGTGGTCATATATTGCTACAAATGAGCACCTGGGGGAGTAAGAGCCCCAACACTTATTATAAGGAATAATATTTCCTTATAGTGTGGGCTGCAGTACCAGGGATGTAAATGAATAGTAGGCATTTTAAAAGGCTTACAAAAATGTCATTATTTTCCCTTGCTGATTCATCAAAGGTCAGAAGAAATATTCCTTTCCTTTCACATTTTCCTTTCACATTATAATACTAAGATTTGATGTATTAATCATTATTCTCTAACATTTTTGCTTGTGTTCCAGTGTAGAAAACGTTAACAGACTTTTCACTTCAGTCAACTGATTTTGAATTTAAAGCAGTATTAAACGTTTTTTGGCCCGGGGGATAAAAATGGGTTTTTAGCTTCTCAATGTTGTTGAAAACATTTTGGGGGAAAAAAATCCCACTGAGAACATGGAGAAATGCATCGGTGAATGAGCCGGATTGTTAATTTTGTTGGATTCTAGAGAAAAACTGGTTGAGAAAATTTTCTATTAGAATATCAAAAAGCTTCTATAAATTTAAAAAAAACACTAACTTTAACAACACTTGTTGTTGCCATTGAAATATTTGACCTACAAAGTAAACATTCTATTTTGAGTTTAGTATCCACCCCTTTCCTGACAGTATAAAACCTAACAAGTAAGCATTAACAGCATGATTCAGCTGTAGCCTGTAACCTCCAATGGACCTTGCAATAGATTTTAACTAGGTTATAACATGTGCCCTTCAGAACTGCCTTAGCATCTTTACAGACAAATCAATGTGAAATGGACAGCAGGGAAATATAGGAGTGTATATTCTGAGCAATAGGACAGCTGTGCCAGACAGTTTTTCATCGCCTTTTATAGTACAGATCTTTTTTTTTTTTTTTCAAGCAAGTTGTATAACTTCATTGCCACAAATCCATGCCTGGCGAATAAATTTGCCCATCACTATGCATGTCCCTTCACATTAATTATCCTTTCATATAATAATCAACCTGTCTGTTGCCTTTTTAACCATCCTATTAATGCTTAATGCCACTCAGAACTGAAAGCTAGAATTAAAGCAGACATTTCTCTTTTTTAAAGGTAAATTGTATTGTTTTAAGTCGACACACAAAGTAGTGTAACTGCAAAAGCCACAGTCCTCATGCATTTAAATTTAAAGCACAATTTGCCCCATATGGGGTCTTGGAATGTCATGACTGTCTTGTGTAAAAGCGCAGAGAGGTTTCACAAATTCAGGCCTCATCAGGGAGTATAGATACAGGTCAATATCACACCATGGGCCCCAGACCTTGTCAAATGTGGTGGGTGATCTCCAGGCCCGGACTGGCAATCTGTGGGTTCTGGCAAATGCCAGAGGGGCTGCTGTATGGTTCCATAGAAAGTTACCATATAGTGGGCTGGTAGGGGGCTATTTGGGCTGGTAGGGGGCTGTTTGGGCCTCTGTGTACTTGGAATGGCAGGGCCTATTTTGACTCCCAGTCCAGGCCTGGTGATCTCATATGTTTATTTGAAGAGTGGAGCAGCATTGTCCAAGCACTGAGCGAAGGAGGAGAGTTAGCCATCCAGTGCATTGTAACTGTTTTTTTTGCATAATATAATAAAATGTGGGATCTTAACCTGGCATATTTAGCAGGGATTATATCCTCTAAGACCTCCAAAAGGCAGATAGTTGGTGTTGCTACCCTTGGGAAGTCTAGGTTATCCACTAGGTCATTGGGTCCAAAAGTTCAGGATTTGTGGACATTCCCACATCAAATGAAAGAAATCGGCTGCTGGTTTCTGGCACCTAGGACAAGATTCATCATCTCTCTGTGGAGAGAGATGGGGGTTTGAGAGTGGTAAATTGGGAATGAAAGGCATGTCTAAGCTGAAGGTATTTGAAAAGTGGAATTTTGCTGAAGTGCGGGTACACAGGGAAGTTGATGTTTTCTAATGAAGTATTTAGGGGGGTTATTTATCAAAGGTCAAATTCTAGAGCTTTGTGAGGTTTTTTATACCTCAAATTTAATAAAAAACTAGAATCAGTGAATTTGAGGTGAACAACCCAAAAACTCGAATTAATCAAGTTTTTCATGGGAAAAAACTTGAATTGCTCCAATTAATTGAATTTTCGAGTGAAACCCACCGAAAAAAAATTTGAACATCATGAAAGCTTTTAACATCTTCACATGGTTTAAGGGACCTCTGCCATTGACTTCTACATGACCTTGACAGGTTTTAGCTGGAGTATTTTCAGCTTTGGTATATAATAGATCTTGAAAATTTGAGTTTTTTACAAAACTAGAAAAATTCTAGTTTTGACTGAAAAATACCCTAGAAAACTTGAATTCTTGGGTTAAATACAACGCAACCTTAATTAACTCTGCCCTTAAATGTTCTGATTAGGCCAGAAGATAAGATATTGTAAATGCAAAAGATGTAGTAGGTATGAGTTCCCCCAGAGAAGGTAGATGCATGGATAGAATGGGTGGGGAGTGCCCTAGGAGTTTAGGAGTTTGAGAGATAGCAGCCATTTTTCTGGGGGTGGTAAGTGTAGTAATTAAGATATTGGATTCTTTAGAATGGCGGTATGAAGAGTTGTGGAGTCCCTCTAAAGAAGAAACCAAAAGTGTATGGAGTTGTGAGTTGGGGTTATAGGGGTCCGACTTAAAACACCATGAAGATAATACAGGTACAAATTGGTTTCGTCCTTCCTGTTCGCATGGAGCGCTTAAGTTTGGTCCAGACTATTCTAGGTTTTTTATTATTCCACAGGAAGGGAATTAGAATTTGGTTCAACATTTTGAATTTTTTTAGGGCTATAGACAGGGGCATTGTGAAATAAGTATAGAAGTTTGGAGAAGTAAATCATTTAATCATGCTAATCCTAACCCAAGAAGATGGTAATTTCATCCAATGGTATAGGGTATGTAATAGATTGGTGAGAACTGGGTCTAGATTTAGAGCTATATATTTAGTAACGTCAGCATGGATCATACCCCCCCCTAGGTACTTGAATTGGTTAGAGCAGGCATTTCAAACACAAACACATAATACAAGAAATGAAAATATTTATTTATTTTTAAAGATACCGTATGTATGTAACCCCCCCCCCAAAAAAAACCCTACAAAAATTCTCTTACGCCCTTGGACTCTCTAATCAGTTCAGATTGCATTATATTTCAGCCTAATTATCAATAAAAATACCAAACTAATATCAGGGGTATCAGGGTTTTCTGTGCCACCTTAATAAATTGTACTCAAGATCAGTGTTCAACTGGACCTCCCAAGGCCCACCAAAGAACCCGACATTAAGGGGCCGATTCACCAAGGGTCGAATATCGAGGGTTAATTAACCCTCGATATTCGACTGGGAATTAAAATCCTTCGGCTTTGAATATTCAAAGATGAAGGATTTTAGCGCAAATAGTTTGATCGATCGAACGATTAAATCCTTCGAATCGAACGATTCGAAGGATTTTAATCCAACGATCGAAGGATTATCCTTCGACCAAAAAAACTTAGGAAAGGCTATGGGGACCTTCCCCATAGGCTAACATTGGGTTTGGTAGCTTTTAGGTGGCGAACTAGGGGGTCGAAGTTTTTTCTTAAAGAGACAGTACTTCGACTATCGCATGGTCGAAACGATTTTTAGTTCAAATCCTTCGATTCGAAGTCGAAGTCGAACTCGTAGTCGAAGGTCGAAGTAGCCCTTTCGATGGTCGAAGTAGCCCAAAAATCAGTCAAGTCACATCATTTAGTAAAAACTGAGAGTGACCAACCACCATTAAATCTTTTAACCATTCCATTTAAGACATTATACATAACAATGAAGTGTAATCTGTAGATAAACATTAAAACAATTTGCTTCCAATCAGTGAATATTGCACGTGCTTTGTAAATCAATCCTCATATTTCTAGATCTACAGTATATAAAAACTGTGAAATAGAATTTGACCCTCTGTACTCCTTCAATAGTAATAGTTTTACTGAACTATGGATAGTTGTAGCTTTACGAAGGATCTCTATGTTGATAAAGATTTGTACCGAATGAAAAGGATTTTGAAACAAAGCCAAAACATTTTGTAAAGCAGATATTATATGTAGACCTTCTCACTAGTGATGGGCGAATAAATTCGGCTGGTGCGGATTAACAGCGAATTTCTGCGTTTCGCCGCCAGTGAATTGTTTTGCGAAACGGCCGCAAAAATTTTTGGCCATGCATTGGAAAAAAAGCTCACGTCAAAACCGTTGTGCGTCAACATTATTCGGACACCCATTGACCTTAATGCCAGCATCAAAATTTATGTGATCGTCAAAATTCACGTTCACAAATTCGCCCATCACTACTTCTCACCACTTCTATTTTGTACTGAAGGCATTTAGTACAATTACACAAACTAGATCAGTACTTGTTGCATCCTATCCTGTATTTATTTCAAGCAGTTATTCTTTGCTGACTCAGATTTTTTCTGATCTCAGATTTGTTACATATAACCTAAATGACAAATCATCCAGCTCTGCACATATGGACATGGAAAAGCTAATCTTACATATTTTAGGAGTCAATTCCAACGTCATTTTCAGGATTGGGACAGGTAGCATTCCAAACACCTAACTAAACAGTCAAGTCAAGAGTCAAGAGTAAGTTTATTGTCATTTCATTAATTTCATTTCATTTGTACAGTGCACAGTGAAACAAAACAACGTTCCACTAGGACCATGGTGCTACACACAACATAGAGGTACCGGACAACAGACAAAAAGTGCAAGTGCAAAAATATGCAACTCCTGCAAGACAGGACAGCATAGTGCAGGGACAGGACAAGACAGTGCCCACTCAGCAGATGTAATATAGAAGTAAATAATGCTAAACGTCAGACATGATGGGAGTATCATTGTGATATGACAGTAGTAAGAACAAGATAAAGTGTCACGGTCGGCACCCAACACCAGAACAAATGCCAAGCACCCTGGTCTCGGCTCATGCTTCACCTGTAGTGTGACCGCCTTTGGCCTCGGGAGGAGCCCTCAGATACTTAGATGCCACCAGGACTTAAACAAGAGGTGCAAGGCAAGAGGTTCTGGATAGGCAGAGGGGCACGACTGTTAGCTAGAGTCTTTAGGCCGAAGGTCGCAGTACAAGACGTTAGGCAAAGAGTGGTCGGATCAGGCCGGGTCAGGGCAGGCAGAGAACAAACGTAGTCAGGCAAGGGTCAAACCAGGAAGTCAATCAGAGGGTTAAGGCAGAATCGGCATCGGATATCAGACAAGGGGTCAGGATACAGGAAGTAGAATCGTCTAGAACAGGATCAGAAATAGCAACAGCTAAGCACCAGGAAGAAATCCTATCACGGGCACTGAAAAATACAAACTGCCAATTTAAATAGGTTTGAATTTCATCCCCTTGCGCGCTGGCGTCAACACACCAGCACGCATGTGCCTATAAATACAACAGAGGTGCGCCCTTAGTTACAAGGCACAGGAAGAAGATGGACGCGTGGCCGGTGCCCCTGCCGAGGGGGCGGCAGGCGTCCCTGCCGTCCCCTCACTAGATCACCAGGGTAAGTCATTACAATACCCCCTCTAGGGGGAGCTATTGGACTTCAAATTCAGACTGACCTTCAACCAACACTGGGGGAGGAACAGACAATTGACCTGTTAGCAAAGACTTTGGGCAGAAGGTCACAGTTCAAGGGAAAGACGAAAAGTGTGGTCAAACAGGACGGTTCGGTGCGGGCAAATTTCAAGCGGAGTCAAACAGGCAAGGGTCAAAACCGGAAGATCATTCAGAAAAGTCTAGCAGGCAAGGGTCGGATAACGGAGTTTAGAATCATCGGATAACAGGCAAGGGTCAGGATCACAGAAATCAGAGTAGGAAAGAAAGCAGGAGTCAAACACAGGAATCAGGAATACAACAAAGCACCCAGGAACTCACAAATGGAACCAAACGGGCAATGATTACAATTACAAAGTCCCTTTAAATACTATTTAAATTTGGCGCCTTTGCGCTATGACGGCATGATGACAGGGTCAAATGCGCATAAAACATGGAAGTGCGCGCCATAGAGGACTGGCAAAGCAGGAAGGAAGATCAACGCGGCGGGCGTCCCCGTCGGCCCACTACACTACCAGGGTGAGTGTTCTACACACGAACTTTATGATGTGATTTGTGCAGAAAATAGGAGATAGAAACAGAGGGAAAATAGGAGATAGAAACAGAGGTAAATTGGAGATAGAAACAGAGAAAGAGACCATCTCAGTTCAATTCACAGCAATTCCTGCAATAGCATTACACAAAGCGCTTTGCATTAAAAATAAATCTATTCTGTTCTTCCTTCCAAACCCAAGTGTAGCTAGGCAAGGAAAGGGAATGGCTCAATAGTTAAGTCGCTGGACTCTTGACTCATGCATAAATGAGAATTATGAGGAGACTGCAGCATCATAAAATAAAAATTCCACCCTCCTCGTGTTGATTCATGGAGGGCTTTATTCCTGTGTCAGCTGCTTGTGCCTTTAGGTACCTGGCTGAATTGATATACATCTTTCAAACATGTTTCAGACACGAAGCATCATGCATGAACAGTTTATCTGTGCAGAGCTGTGTACAGTTAGACTACTATATCATATTAATATATAATGCCTCTGCAACATACACTGTATACACCTAGGTCTGTGGGGCCTGTGCACATCTTATTGTATATGCTGTCGAAATCTTTAGACTTTAGTGTTTATGAGCAGATCATTTTCTATTCCTTTATTTATATGAAAATGTATTGTCATCCATTCTGTTTGATTGGGGCCTCTTTTGCAGTGCCACAAAAATATTGGTCGCTGTTTGAAAAATATCACATTTAAAATAACTTTTAGTATGATGTAGAGACTAGAGAGTGATATCCTGAGACAATTTGAAGTTGGTTTTCATTTTTTTAACATTTGGGGGCCCATTTATTTAGCTCGAGTGAAGGAATAGAGGAAAAAAAACTTTGAATTTCAAATGTTTTTTTGGCTTTCGTTCCTTCGAATCGAACGATTTTTCGTTTGATTGTTCGATCGAACGTATTGTGGTAAATCCTTCGACTTCGATATTCGAAGTCGAAGGATTTCAATTCGGCAGTCGAATATCGAGGGTTTATTAACCCTCGATATTCGACCTTAAGTAAATTTGCCCCTTGTAGTTCTTAAGTTATTTAGCTTTTTATTCAGCAGCTGTCCAGTTTGCAGTTTCAGCAATCTGGTTGCTAGGGTTCAAATTACCCTAACAACCAGGCATTGATTTGAATAAGAGACTGAAATATGAATAATGGGGGGCCCGAACAGAAAGATGAGTAATAAAAAGTAGCACTAACAATAAATTTGCCACATTACAGAGCGTTTGTTTTTAGATGGGGGTCAGTGACCCCCCATTTGAAAACTGGAAAGAGCCAGAAGAAGAAGGTAAATAATTAAAAATGCCACAAATCACAAGATTGGACGGCACTCCAGTTAAAACAAGTTTGCAGCAAGCTACAGATGTTCGCCTGATGCTTTTCGCAAATCACAACCTTAATCATAGGCTTCAAGCCTATATCTTGCTGCAATAAACTTGTTTTAACCGGAGTGCTGTCCAATTTCATGATTTGAGGCATATTGGTACAGTGGGGATGCTGTGGACTGTGCACCCTGTTCTACAATGTAGGAGCTGCTTTGCATGGGGGAAGAGAGGTCTTTTTATTTTTTATTTTTTGTTTGTAGTGAGTAAATAATTCAAAATTATAAAAAAGAAAAAAAGTAAGGGCAGTTGAAAATTTGATTTAAATTCTATAACATGCTAAAGGTTAAATTAAAGGTGAACCACCCCTGTAACTTTTCTACTGCTCAGACCCTATTCCTGTATTTGATAACTGCAGCCCTGTTGCTTAATGTCCAAATACCTTCACTATAAATGTTCCCTTTTTCTTAGCCTTCAGTTCACTAGGCAGAAAACACATTCCGTGTATAAGATAAAGTATGGTCCATCTGAGAAGCCTGTACCATCTGAAGTAACATAAGGAATAAATGACTTGGGGGTCAAGCACCATTTAGCAATAGTAGTGGCAATTCTAGTGAGGAATTTGTACCGCTAAAGTACCCGTAATCTGGGGACTCTAGTGTTAATCTGTCAAACGCGGGCAGTCGTAGCTAATAACTCTTTGCTTATCAAAGTTTCCCCAATTAACAGAAACAAATTTCCATAGCAACCAATCTTTTTTTGTATTGTAGTAAATCAATATCCTACCTACCTAATGTCACAGGCTTTACAATTGTAACAAAGGAAACACATTCATTACTGTTTTCTATTGGATTTTAAGTGTTGAAACCCTGACTCAAAGGAAATGCTTTCCAATTCAGATGATACAGCAACACAGCAAGCACTGCTGTTAGGGGATTTTGATAATGCGAACGCATTCAGTTTGAATAATAATAGTATTTAAGATTAATTAATTAATTCACATTGTATGCAATACCCTGTGTATGGTATTTAATTCTACTGCATGCGGTGCAGCAAGTTTTTTCCTCCAGAATGTTATTTATAGGGGCATTCATTAACTAATGCATATAGTTGTGGTATATAAATGCCCGCAATGCTTCATTGTTACAGGTTATGCAAAAATAGTTACTCAAAAGTAACTAAGATTTTTAGCTTAGTGCTACTGCAATTGCAGTCATTCAACCTTTGTTGCAGTCATTTCACCCATCAATGCATTGGCATGGGGGGCACCCTAAAGCTGCTGCCACCATCAGTGGTTCATGGTTCCCACTGTGGCCTATGACAATAGATGCAGCACTTGTGCCTTAATAATTGGACATATACATCATTTTAATGCAGAGCATTGGAAATTACTTCATCCTGCTCAACTTGTGTCTGCAGTTGTGTAAGGTGCTTTGCCACCTCCTGGGCACTATTATGCAGGAATTGTGATACGAGTGCTGCATTCTGGGTAAAAAATGACATCTTGCACAGATTTTGCACTTTCCACTTGTGCTCAAAAAATAAGGCCTATTACCTCTACCTACATAAGTCACTAGATCTGTCTTGTCTCTTGTATAATATTATATGAATATCACTCACTACATCATACTAAGGGGGTTATTTATCAAAGTCCAAATTTATCTCAATATTTTCTGCTACAAACTCGATCAAATCTGCTCGGGTTTTTTGCGCTTATTTATTATTACATTTTCCCAAAAATTTGCTTTATGGGAATAAATCACCCAAAAATTCAGATTTTTGCCCGAAACCCAGCGCACATCAAAAAATCATTGGGACGTCTCCCATTGACTTATATGCAACCTAGACAGGTTTTTTTAGATTCTGACTTTTTCATCCTCGGGGTTTAAAAAATTCCAAAAAATTAGTGATTTTTTAAAAGTCCGATTTTATAAAAAAAACACGAATTGTCGTGATTTTTGCATTCGGAGTTTAGTAAATAACCCCCTTAAAGTTCATTTAAAGGCGAACACCCCCTTTAATGCTTGTTTTTACTTTACTTACATGTTTTTTCCATGTCATCCAAGTTTCTTCCTTTTGTTGGTTTGAGACTGGCAGCTTTCTGCTCATCTGCGTGTTGTGAGAGGGGTAGGCATTAATATTTTTTTGAGGCAGGTCCGAGTGGGACCAAGTAGTAGGATGGTGGTGACATGAAAACAAGAAAATCACAGTAAGTTTAAAGCAATTTTACTTTTTACCTTACTTCAGGAAAAATTAAAAGTCACATTTTTTTCTGCTTGTTTGCTGTCTGCTACTTGCCTGCGCAGTTCTGCTATGCTTTGGGCAGAGATTCTAGTTAAAGAATCACAAGGGTCACTAAAAAAATAGAAACATCTAACTGGGGTTTTCTTTGTGTAATTTTGACCACCGTGCCTTGTGGACAGGCATTGCAATGGCAACAAAATCCTCTCTGTGTATCTGCACACAGGCCAATACAGTGCCTGTCAGTGCTTAGAAATGAAGGAGCAGATAGAAACACATCAGCTTTTCTCTGCCTGAGGAGAAAATGCAGGCAGAGAGAAGCCGAGACACAACTCCAGATGCCCTTACCCTTTGGCTACTTAAAAAAATTTAAAGACCAAAGTCTTTATCACTGGGGGTGGCAATTTTTAGCTGCTTCGGTAATCTTCGGGTCTGCTTCCGGCGCTTTGGTAATTTTCGTCACTTTCAGCACATGCGCAGTTTGTAGCGAACCGGGAAAATGCTCCAAATGTGCATGCATCGATACAGAGCTTCCTTACTGAGATCACCGAAGCGGCTAAAGATGACCCTGTGAGCTCTTCTGCGCTGACTCTGCAACAAGGGCTAATTACCGGATTAGGGGTATTTACTTGTGTTAATTCCTGTGTGTGGGGGGGAGCAGGGAGGGGGACTATGGAGGGTAGGGGTTTTTATTAGAAAGGGAGTTTAGTTCTCCTTTAACTTTCAGTATGATGTAGAGAGTGGTACTATAAGACAATATGCAGCTAGTTTTATTTTTTATATTTGTAGTTTGTAAGTTATTTAGCTTTTTATTCATTTAACTTTTAGAATGATATTCGAGTGAAATTATGAGACAATTTGCGGTTATTTGAGTTATTTCGCTTTTTATCCTGCAGCCTTGCAATTGTTTTCTACTTGCTAGTGTCCAAATTACCTTTGCAATCATGCATTGATTTGAATAAGATACTTCAATATGAAAAGGAGAGAGCCTGAACAGAACGATGAGTAATAAAAAGTAACCTTAACAATAAATCTGTAGCCTTACAGGGCATTTGTTTTGATGGGGTCAGTGACCCCATTTGAAAGCTGGAAAGAGTCAGACAAATACCTATAAAAAAGAACAAATTAATTTTGAGGTTGCTTAGAATTAGCCATTCTATAGCACACTAATAAATGTGAACCACCCCTTTAAACGGTTAAAAAATCCAGTGGATTGTTATATCACCAATATGGATTTATGAATCTTAGTTACCATCCAGGGAAAAAGGAATTCATTAAAAAAAAAAATCATTTCTTTTTTAAATTGGACTCCATGTTTTGTAGCTTTCTAGATAACAGAATTGCAGATAATACATACCATACCCGCATCATTACATTTGTTAGTAATTTTCAAGATTACATTTTGTTTGTTTTGTCATGTCTGTTAAATTCATTTTATTGCAAACCCTTTAATTAGGCAACCTTATATATAAAATGAAATAAAACAAAGCAATAAAAAACTCTGTCTCTCTTAAGACAAAATTAAATTGTTTGAAATTGGTCTCCCTTTAAATGTATTTTTCTTCTTTTGGAGCAACAGGCAATGCTTGTGAGCCCCTAACTAAAACCTGTAAATGCCACATTTTAATTGTGCCTATAAATCACGAGAGAATTGAGATACACTCCCATCTTTCCAAGGGGCAAGGTTAATCTCTCTGTGACAATGTCTTACATTAATACATTAATCAATAAGCTTCCAGCACTGCCTCAAACTGCACTTATTATGTGACATATTACAAACAAACTCGTCCTTTCTTCCTTTGAGACCAAGCACTTATTAAATATGGGGTTTGCAATTTGCATGGCACAATAATTATGTTGTGAATTTGATTATACGGATATTAGGCAGGTTTTATCAAAATTAGCTTGCTACCTAATTTATTTCAGTCCTTCATTAACAGACGTAATAATACCACTGTAAATGTGATCCGGGGTCTAAAATAAACATTTTTTTCAATGTTAAAATTATTCAAGTCTTTATAATATTTTTATATTTCTTTAAATACATATTTAAATTTACTTGAGGTCATAACTTAGGGGCCAATTCATTAACTTCTAGTGAAGGAATAGAAGAAAAAAAACTTCGAATTTCGAAGTGTTTTTTTGGCTACTTCGACCATCGAATGGGCTACTTCAACCTTCGACTACGACTTCGTCTTCGAATCGAAGGATTCTAACCAAAAAACGTTCTACTATTCGACCATTCGATAGTCGAAGTACTGTCTCTTTAAGAAAAAACTTTGACCCCCTAGTTCGCCACCTAAAAGCTACCGAACCCAATGTTAGCCTATGGTGAAGGTCCCCATAGGCTTGGCTAAGTTTTTTTGGTCGAAGGATAATCCTTCGATCGTTGGATTGAAATCCTTCGAATCGAAGGCTTTAATCTTTCGATTGAATGATTATTCCTTCGACCGTTCAATCGCAGTATTTGCGCAAAATCCTTCGACTTCGATATTCGAAGTCGAAGGATTTTCATTCCCAGTCGAATATCGAGGGTTAATTAACCCTCGATATTCGACCCTTGATGAATTTGCCCTTTAATGTGTGCATGGAACTTATCTTTATATTTGTTTGCAAGTACTGACCTCAAAATGTAAGTCAACCGAAGCAATTGTATAATACCAAATACCTTGAAAGAAAAGCTATATTTCAGCTTCTAATTCTGTCCTTTAACAAATACGCTAAAAACATATGTCAGCCACACAAAACTATGAAGGTAATGTAATAAAAGTTAAAGTTACCCCATGCCCACCACCCTATGATCCAGTCATTGTTTTAGTAGAGGTGAAGCTACATACATCAGCATTACGTTGCTTTGGTGTGGTCCGTGTGCTCCTCCATACAGTATTTTTGTGCTAAGGCTGCATGGGAATTCAAAGTCACCATCATTCATACTTAATAATTCACTGTGATACTCTTCATGCCATTTTCCCATTGGTTCTGACAGTTTGAAGTGGTAGCCTGAAATTTGTGATATAGTTTGTATACACTGAGGCTGGTTTACTAAGACAGATGCTAAATTGTGCCAGCTTAGTTGTCCATAGCAACCAGTTCAATTTTTCCACTCATTTTCTGACTGGTAGTAGACTGATCAGCAATCAAGAGACAAACATAGAAAATGAGGCTTGAATTCCTTAACTTGAAAAAACTTATCCCATTTTTTATATCATCTGTAAACAGATGAATATTAATTAGTGGTTACATGGGTCCCTGGAAATGCAAAAGTGCTTATTAATATATGTTCCTCAGTATATACAAGAGGAGCAAATGTTAAGGGATGTATCAATGCTCTGTGGTCCAATGGAAGACAACTATGTGTACTATGACAACTTAGTCCAGGCCACATTTTTTCAGACTACCAGGTGTCATAATACCAATGAATTGGGAGAAGGCTTATTTAATTCTAAAAGCGGTCATACTCTTAACCTGGCAATTATAGACCCGTAAGTGTCTCATTATCTAATTGGACTAGGGTTCATAGTAAAGCACTGCATTGTTTTAATTGGGATCACTCTAGTTTCATTTGTTAATGAAGCACTTTATCTGTGTCTGTTGCTGGTGCAAAATTATACAAAACTATTTTTTATAGTCCCATCTTTCTTGGGACCACCACCCATAGCAGCAACGTCCATCAGGTTCAACCCCTCCAAATGAAACCCAGCATCCATACACACACCCCTCCCTACCCTCACATAAATGATATATACCCCTATCTATACTAACTGTAGAGTTTAGTATCACAATAGCCTTTGATATTATGTCTGTCCAAGAAATCATCCAAGCCATTCTTAAAGGCATTAACTGAATCAGCCATCACAACATCACCCGGCAGTGCATTCCACAACCTCACTGTCCTGACTGTGAAGAACCACCTACATTGCTTCAAATGAAAGTTCTTTTTTTCTAGTCTAAAGGGGTGGCCTCTGCTGCAGTGATCCATTTTATGGGTAAAAATGTCCCCTGCTATTTGTCTATAATGTCCTCTAATGTACTTGTAAAGTGTAATCATGTCCCCTCGCAAGCGCCTTTTTTCCAGAGAAAACAACCCCAACCTTGACAGTCTACCCTCATAATTTAAGTCTTCCATCCCTCTAACCAATTTAGTTGCACGTCACTGCACTCTCTCCAGCTCATTTATATCCCTCTTATAGACTGGAGTCCAGAACTGCACTGAATACTCCAGGTGAGGCCTTACCAGGGACCTATAAAGAGACAAAATTATGTTTTTATCCCTGAGTGTATGCCCAGAACTTTATTTGCTTTAGTAGCCACAGAATGACACTGCCCAGAATTAGACAACTTGTTATCTACAAAAAACCCTAGATCCTTCTCATTTAAGGAAACTCCCAACACACTGCCATTTAGTGTATAACTTGCATTTATATTATTTTTGCCAAAGTGCATAACCTTGCATTTATCAACATTGAACCTCATTTTCCAGTTTGCTGCCCAGTTCTCCAATTTAGACAAATCACTCTGCAAAGTGGCAGCATCCTGCATGGAACCTATAGTTCTGCACAATTTAGTATCATCAGCAAAAATAGAAACAGTACTTTCAATGCCCACCTCCAGGTAATTAATAAACAAGTTGGAAAGCAAAGTAGCAAGTACAGAGCCCTGTGGTACTGCACTAACAACACTGGTCCAATTAGAAAATATTCCATTTACCTCCGCTCTTTGTAATCTATATTATAACCAGTTTTATATCCAGGTACAAATACTATGTTCCAGGCCAACATTCCTTAATTTAACCAGTAACATTCTGTGTGACATTGTATCAAATGTTTTAGCAATGTCTACGTAAATCACATCCACTGCCATCCCAGAATCAAGGTCCGTGCTCACCTTCTCGAAAAAAGAATTAGTCTGGCAAAATATATTAGGCATGCTGGCACAAACTCATAGTATTATTATTTACTATAATGTCCAGTATCTTATCCTCTATTAACCTGTCGGAAAGCTTTCCTACCGCTGAAGTCAGATTAACTGGTCTATAGTTTTTTGGTGTGGCAGTGGCTGCAGTGGTGGTGGTGGCAAGTCAGTGCCTTGGTAGTTTAAGGGCAGGTAGGGAGTACCTTACTGCTTGAAACTGTGAATGAATGGCTGATACAGAAAGTTTTCATTTCTTAAAACATTAAATCAGCTAAGAGGTTTTCTGACCAACTGAAAATCATTGACTTTACAGTAAGCAGTGGTCTCATGATTCTCATTTTTCTCAGGTAGAGGAAAAAATAAATTCAGTTTCTTCCAGTTTTACAATTTTCCATTAAAAGATTGAACACACTATTGCTCACATACCAAGTAGCACAACCAGCATATGTTCTGTTCAGATACCAGCTTCAACTCAGTTTCACTCATATTTCCTTGGAACAATTTAACAGTATACAGCTTCTGATTAGCAAATGCAATGACAATGGAGTGGATTTACATACAGAATGTTTGGATATGCCTTAAATACGGCACCACTAAAAATAACTTTTTATATTTAATTTTCCCTTTTTCAAGGAAGACCCATCTTGATCATTACTGACCAGTTTTTTTTCTTATTTCAGTTTCACTGTTTTTCATGGTTTCTAATAGTACTTTTAGGGAAAAATAAATGAAAGCTATTAAGAATACAATTTGTTTTATTGGATCTTTTCTTTTTATCTTCTCAGTTTAATTTCAAACACCCGGATACCAGCTTTTAATATATGCATCCCTCTCTTACTCTGGACAACCAGCAAAAAAAAATCATATATCAAGGGAAAATGAAATGTGGGAAAAGTCCAACATATCAATGAACTAAAATAATTAAAAAAAAAAAAAGGATTTCACGTGGGTTTCTGGTAGTAGGGTTGCAGTTGAGCTTTAACACAAAAACACCTAAGAAAAATGTTAACTGCACTTCATATAGTTGTTGCTGGATGACCCACCTTGGATGTTGCTTAGGATTAAAGGGATCCTGTCATGGGAAAAATGTTTTTTTTTTTTAAACTGATCAGTTAATAACGCGGCTCCAACAGAATTCTGCACTGAAATCCATTTCTCAAAAGAGCAAACAATTTTTTTTATATTTCATTTTGAAATCTGACATGGGGCTAGACATATTTTCAGTTTCCCAGCTTCCCCCAGTCATGTGACTTGTGCTCTGATAAACTTCAGTCACTCTTTACTGCTGTACTGCAGTCCCCCAGCAGCCCAACAACAGAACAATGGGAAGGTAACCAGATAAAAGCTCCCTAACACAAGATAACAGCTGCCTGGTAGATCTAAGTACAACACTCAATAGTAAAATACAGGTCCCAGTGCGACACATTAATTTACATTGAGTAGGAGAAACAACAGCCTGCCAGAATGTAGTTCCATTCTAAAGTACTGGCTCTTTCTGAAAGCACATGACCAGGCAAAATGACTAAAAAAAAAAGGGGGTTATTGCACCTGGGCCCGCCCCGAATGCTCACACCGATGTGAATGTGCACTGAAAACTGCGTCTGGAGGGGAGGTCGGGGGGGAGGTGTTGGCTGTTCTGCTTGTACCCTGGCTCTGGCAGTGATGCACAGTTCCAGGCTTCTTTTTGGTTGGAGAAATGTTGGTGACCACCGCCTGCCTTAATTTTCAGCACAACTGAAATTACAGCAAACCTTGCAGGATGTGGATCTACAAGACATAAGAGACTGGTTAATTGTGATTCTTACAGCTGTTGCTAATGCTAATAGCATCCTCATGGCTGGGTTCATCTGCTTGTATGCCTCTGCCCTCTTACCCCAACAGCTAAATATCAGATCAGAAATAGTTGTAGCCATCATCCTGCTTCCTTACTCATTGTGGACCAGCTCAGACCCATCTTTCATTTACCTTCCTTTCGTATTAATTGTAGCAATATTTTTGCTAAGCTTATCACATAACAATCTAACTGGCTTGGTGAATAATTACACATCAAAAGGTTAAATGTGTTATGACATTTTAACATTAGTAATTTCTACACTAAGTAAATGAAAGATAACGGTATAATGTCAGCACTGTTGGGATTTTAGATACTGGTTTTCACAACCAGCTATATTCTAATTTAATTAATTGCCCGTAGAAATATTAGAATAAGAACCACGTCTGCACCACCCCAAACCTAATTCTCTATGATATACTTTACTTGTTCCAAATCCAGATTTTAATGAACAACATAATTAAAAACGTATGTGTATAGAAAACGGATCCGCACACACTCTGATTCAGCAGTCGGGCAGTATCCCCTTTTATTTAGCCACCAAACATCACCAAGATGTTTGGTGGCTAAATAAAAGAGGATACTGCCCGACTGCATTAATGTGCATGAGTGTGTGCGGATCCGTTTTGTATGCACATATGTTGCTAAGGGACCCGGCCGGGTCAACGGAAGAGACGCACCACCAGTTGCAGGATTGGTGAACTACAGGTGTGCGGTAGGAGAAATGACATTGAACATAATTAAAAAGCCAGATAAAGCACCCAGCCTAGAAGGCTCTATTGAGATGTACTTATAGGAATTGGTTTAACCCATTATCTTAGAGAGATGTTTAGTGCAATATTGCACACTCTGGGCCAGATGTTTCACCAGAAATGGGTGTGTCACACATATGAGTTTTTCCCAAACAAGGAAAAGATGCTACCCAAGTTAGAAACTAACTGGTTGCCTGGTTGATTCCAATGTCCAATGCTTCATTAAAATATTTGCTATCAGGCTAAATAATTAATAGGCAATAGGTAATAGGTAATCTAAGTTTAATGTTGAATGTTCGTGTCTCTGGTGTTTGTGTCTGGCAGCTCAGTAATTCAGGTGCAGACTCTAAACTGTTAATATTTAGCAACATTTAGTTGATACATTTCTCAGCAGCATCTCCGGAGTATTAACAACTATTGTATCAATTCTAACAGCTGCCTGTAATGAAACTCAGGGATTCTGCTCAGCACAGACAAAGATAAGAAATTTATCAACTAAATGTATTTATTTAGAACAGTTTACAGGGTCAGCGACCCCCCCCCCCCAGAGCTGCTTTAGAAGGGAAAAATGAAACTTTATACTTTAATATTACTGGTCAAACCAACTAGGTGTTTGAAGGTGAACAACCCCTTTAAGGGCTCCACTGATAATAGTACCACCCAGTGAGCTAATACCTATTCATGTCAGAATTCACATGGTATCCCTTAAATCTTTTAAATCAATTTTGGACATTCATTTCTGGATATTTAGTGAATGCAAGATTAATCTTTTCAGATTCCTTCCAGTCGCTGGTGCGTAGGAAGCATACGAAATTTATAAATGTGTATTTGATATTGATATGTCAGCATGAGACATCAGCGTTGATTGTTTTTTCATTAAAACACCTGTCAGTAATCAATACATTCAACGACTCCTGGAAAAGCAAGATAAGAAACTAGCCAAAGTGTGCTTTAGCCGCTATTGTTAGCATCAGAATATTCACATAACGTTACATTTTGCCTGCAAAATTTGTCAGATTGTTTTTCTCCAAAAAAACACTGCCTTTCTTAATATTCAGCCTTCATGTAGATTACCATTATTTTACTCAGCCTCTTAAATCTAAATCCAAGACGTTGCTTGAAGTCTAAGGGTTGTTTTGTTCTCTTGACTCTAAGTACATATATTAGATGTAGGGTTTGATTCAGCTATGATTTCCTTTGGGAGTGCATTGTGGTATTTTTTAAAGGTGATCTCCACCCATAAGCTACAGTATTTCTGCATAATGGAAAATGTCCTTAAAACTCTCCGAAATCCATTCATTCAAAAATGTTAAAGGCTACTTGTAAATGTTATTGCAACTGAATGATAACTTATGCCATTCTTTGGTTCCAACGCTGGTAGTAGCTGGTCAATTCTTCTCCATATCTGTTAATTAGCTGGTTTCTGCTAGCGAAAGCTAGGAATGCAAAGAAAATGATGTTAGACAGATGCCACTTTCAATTGCAACTTCATTTACAATAATGTTAAACCCTTTAAATTGTAATTAACAACTAACAATTTTGTATTTCATTACTTTGCTTTGTAATGTCTATCAAACCCAATTTTCGGTGCCAGTGTAGAAAATTGTTCATTTAATATAAGCTTCAGCATACTGAAATAAGAAGTTTTCTAGATATAAACAATTAAAAATTCTGTACCGTTTGTGAAATAATCAAGTTTATCTTCACTATCCCTCTCTCAGCATCTGTTTCTCTTCATTCTCTCTCCAGGCAGGAGTTGGGTGTTGGATATTCATTGACAGTTACATCCAACATATCTTATAGGGGGGCTCCTTTTGCCTTGAAGATTTATTAGAGCTCACTCTATTAAAATCACCAGACATCATGTCTCTCTACATGCAGAATTTGTGCAAAAGGCAGTTATTTTGTTAGATTTAGTTTGTACTGGAATAAGTTATTTGAGATCTAATTCATCTCCTAGGAAAGGAAACCCCCGTATAAAATATATTGGATCTAAACTGTCAATGAATATCTGACACCCAAGACGACGGAATAAAGAGAAACAGATGCTGAGAGAGGGATAGTGCAGATAAACTTGATTATTTCAGAAACAATACTGAATTTTTAATTGACTGTATTTAGAAAGTTTCTTATTTCAATGTGATGAAGCTTATATTAAATTTTCATTTTCACAATAGTTCCCCTTTAAGGAATGGTTTCAGTACTCTGTCCGTGGTGCTGAACACAGACCGTAAGAGCTGTTACAGTAAAGCAATGTCTCAATTCGGAGATACAACCATTCCAAAATAAACATGCTAACACAATTCTAAAGGTGATCATAGAACCTCAATTTAATACGTAGGAAATTAATGCTTTTTTTTTATTTTTTAAAGCCAACAAAAAGTGGATAGGAATGGTAAGAGCTTCTGGTGCTCTTAGCAGTTTGGCCTAGAAGTTCAGGCTTTTATGGTGAAATGGTTCTGGAATAAATGTATTTTCTGTGGTCCTGGAGATAACATACTCAAGATGTTTTAAAAACATGTTGAACTGTGTCTTTTAATTAAGACTTTCTCAAGGTTTGCCCACTTAGCTGCTTCTACTGGCCCACAGATTCCCATGCCCTATACAAACTAATCTAACAGGATGAAGCCATTTACATTTAAAGAGCTGCACACAGCTTCAGTTATTTAAGAGATCAAGAGGATGCAGGGAAATGTGAGGAAGTGGCAGGATCTAATAGACATGGGTGATTTCCTATGAAGTGCAAATTAGTTAGGTGGAAGAAAGTACTGTCCATGTGGTCCTTGCTTCTGTCTGACCTAGGTAAATGAGAAAGAGACATTTAGGAAAATACATTACGTGTAAATTCAAAAGGATTAAAGCGACACAATTAAATAGTATATCCAATATACCAAACAAAGATCCAAAAGAGAAAGGGAGATATTGTCAGTTTGCAGTTTCACCCTTATAAATAATTGTTGAATCTTTCCAAGTATGCAAGTATAATCATCTTGATTCGTCATTATGCGCAAATCCAACTCAAATTAAAGAGGCTAAACCGAGAAGGCATGCAAGAGAGGGTAGTTCAGCACCAGCAGCTGAGGAGCTATAGGTTGAATATCAGACAATAATAATTACAATAATAATACAATTATAGTAGGAAAGATAAAGTGCAGACATGTCTATCAAGCCTTTTCACTTATATTCTGCAGGATGGCAGCTGGTTATGAAATGATGTGTAAAATATGTATTTCTTCATGTAATATAACACCCAAAGCTTGGCTAGAGAATGTGTGATTATATCTTTTGGCAACAGCAGTAATGTTAATCTGGAAAAGAAATGAATGCTGCAAGCCCTGTCCGTCAGCTCTATCTGTAGAGCCATGACATTTTGAGACACAGATAAACAGGTACGATTTAAGCCTGCAATGGCTTCAATTTATTAATGAATTAAAACTATTAATTGTGTGGTAGTACCACTGAGTATGCAGATCAGCATCCTTGCCTTGGCCTGTGTCTGCTATGTGCGACTGCAGACCCTATGTATGAATGCAAGACCTGCTGCACCCTTTGCAGCTACTTTCATGATTACAGTTAAGCACTGATCTCATTTAGAACATCTCAAAAGCTTTTAGGCTATGGGCACACAATGCATTTTACCTGCCTGCATATTAACATAGGCGGATAAAAAAAACAATCTACTCCCTGTTCTGAATGCACTGAGATATATGGGGGCAAATTCACTAAGATGCGAAGTTGCGCCAGGCGCAACTTCGCAGCACTTCGCCGCACTTCGCCGCACTTCGCCAGGCGAAGTTTCACCAGCGCTTCGCAAATTCACTAAAATCCGAAGTTGCGCACAGGGGTAGCGTAAGGTTGCGGAGTTGCGCTAGCGTTGTTTCGCTATATAAAGCGAAGTTGCGCTAGCAAAGGCTAATTTGCATACGGCGCGAAATTCAAATTTCAATGGAGGAACAGGTATCTGCACTACAAATGCCTAGAAAACCTTCAAATCTGCAAATAAAAATTTTATTTTGCCCTACACATGTGCCCACTGTCTAGGTAAGTTGCCATGAGTCAGGAAATGTAGGGGGAAGGATGGGGAGCCCCAAAAAATTTTCGATCTTTTTCAGCCTATCAGCCATCATGTAGAAAACATGCCAGCGTTTTTTGGGACTTAGAAAAAATTTTGACTTTTTTTTAAACAATCCCTATCTACTCTATTGCGCTTCGCCAGGTCTGAGGTGGCGAAGGAAGTCTAGCGTAAAAGGTAGCGTTCACTACACTGCGCAAGTTAGTGAATTTGCGTAGTTTCGTCGCTAGCGAAGATTCGCCTGGCGTAAGGTTGCGAAGTAACACTAGCGAAACTACGCCAGCGTTCGTTAGTGAATTTGCGCAGTAGGGAAAATGCCAAACGCTAGCGAATTAACGCTAGCGTTCGGCGCTTCGCGCCTTAGTGAATTTGCCCCATGGAATCAGCTGTGAATCTGTGCAGGAGGAGAAACTACCTCATGCACCCAACGCCTTACTATGTCTTGTACTACATTTAAATTGCTGCTAATAATCAGCAAGTAAACTCTTTTTTACTTATATTTATCAAACAGCTGTAGTACATCACTTGCATTTTTCTCTTTTTTATAGAGGCATTATGACAACAAAAATGGTCATAGTATACATGAATTTTGCCCCACAGGGGAGAAGAAACCACCCCCATAAAAATGTATGCCTCAGTATAATATACCACTGTTTTCTTCCAAGACCCTCACATCTTTTAAAAAGCAAAAAATAGGTTGCAAAGAAAGCAAAAGAAGAAAAACATGGACTTGCAACAGTGGTATGCCCTTATATTCAGATAATTAAGTGCAAACACGTCAACATTGAGTTTTCAATTTCAACAAGTTTGGATGACCATGCACATAGTCCTTGTTTCATACTGTTTAAAGCTAATGAGGCTGTTGGTGGCACTAATTCAGCTCCCCATGTGATAACAGAGCATGAATATTGGTGCCCTTAAATAGCTCCTTATTACTAGTCAATAGCTGACTGGTGAGCCCCCATATTCCTGGTATGTCTTCACTCATAATACATTGGGGCTGATTTATTAAAGGGCGAAGTGGCTAACGCTAGCAACTTTTTTGCCGCATTTTTCACATCTGCAGGGACATCGCCAATTCGCAGAAAAACAGCTGCAGATGACAATTCTGTATCAAGAGACTAGCGTCACTAGCGTTCGTTCGCACTCTATCGCCAGATGACTTTTCACTCAGACGAACCACCGTTGCTCCGCAAATTCACCAAAGTACGGATTTTACTGAACGTTACCTCTTTAACCCGAGTTGACTCCATCACCTCAAACCAGACGAACTGCTAAAATGAAGCTAGATCTTCCTCAATCTTATGTCACTTACATCATATCCTGTCTGCCGAAAATGTATTAAAGTTGAAAAAACGCTGACGACTTTTCCTTTTTTTAAGGGGGATTGCCTGCAAAAGTCCTAAGTCCTGGAACATTCATTTTACAGTGGGTTTATGTCTAGGAAGTTATATGATCTCTTTTGTCTTTATTAAGGTTCCCTGGACATATGTAATAAAAAGTGGCCACTTCAAGCATTTGCACCAACATTTATAATAAAGACGTCCATACAACGTACCTGCCCTATTCAAATTGACCAACGCCTAAGATCACTATTGACTTTTCACTAGGCATAAACGAAAGCTAGCGAATCTTCACTATGAAATGCTCGTACTGAAGAAGTATCGGTAGTGAAAAGTCGCCAGTGTTCGGTGCCCAGGACGAAACAGGACGAATTTTAGTGAATTAGCGTAGTGGTAATGAATTTGCCCCTGGTGAAGTGGTGCGAATCGGTCACTGGCGACAATTCGCCCTTTAGTAAATCTGCCCCATAGTGTTTTTTCTTTAACCTCAAGTCTTGGAAGTCATATTTACATGACTCTACTCAACTAGTTATTATTTATGGGTTATTTGCAATGTTGTATCCTTGGAAATGTATTCCCCACTCATTAGGTATAGAGATGGACAAGAAGGAATTAGATGCTGAAACTAATTATACAAAATGAAAAACATATTTTTCTTTTGCTGGGGGATTGCACAATGCACATGTATTAACTAAGAATTATTTATGAATACATTTTGGGAAAGAGTGGACTAATACGGACACTACATATGATCTTTACTGGGGGTCCTAATCCAGTCTAATCTAGTCTTATCCATTGTCCATCCAAATCAGAATGCATATAATATTTGCTGGAAAATTGAATAGGTTGCCAACTAACTGAAAAGATGTTATTCTGTATGTATTGGGGGATATAGAACAGACCAAGCTATATAAATAGCCATCTCACCAAAATGGTATTTTTTGAGGTCAATATCTGAGGGCCAGGCAGAATTGTACAATAATAACTGGTTTTCACAAGGAATGTGAGGTCATTGAAAGAAGGTTGAAGGCAACAAATGTTCCATCAGGCAATTATAAACCAAGCATGGAATAAAGCTATTACCAGAATGAGATCCAATCATTTAGTGCCTAAGAATAGCTCTGTAAGAATTCTGTACAAGATACAGTCATGGGGGGTTTGTATCTTTTAGTTGCAGACACAGTCATTGGATCCAGTGTAGGTAAAGACCAAGAGAGCTGTGAAATCAGTATAAATGAGCATGTGTGCAATATAAAAAGTGGTAAAACATAGTGCCCCTAAGCCTTTTAGGGACTTGGTCCTAATTGTGAGGGGGCAATGTTATATTTTTAAATGAAGGCAAATAGAGATCTATAGGATTTTGACACATGAAGCTTTAGCTTACATATAGCATTTAACTTACATATAGAATTATACACAGCACAGGTATATCAAATAATGCTTGCACACATTTTACCTATATTCCATTAGGTTTTGTCTACTTAAAGTATGAAGGCTTGGACATCCAGATATAGACAAGGTTACTTAGTCCTCCTTATGTGAGTGCACTCATTGAGGAATAAGCCTGATTATATACTCATGGAAAGA
Organism: Xenopus laevis; assembly: GCF_017654675.1. NCBI lineage: Eukaryota > Metazoa > Chordata > Amphibia > Anura > Pipidae > Xenopus > Xenopus laevis. The sequence goes on along the minus strand of NC_054377.1, from coordinate 60,719,343 downwards.
TGCTAGCTATGGAAAGAACCTACAAACTAGACATAGGCAGGACAAAAGTATCAATAATAACCCATGGATATACAGTCATATGAAAAATTTTGGGAACCCCTCTTAATTCTTTGGAGCTTTTGCATACAACAAGCGACTGACTGGCGTGAGTGTAGAAAGGGCTTCTTTCTCATCGCCCTGCCATACAGATGATCTTTGTGTAAATTGCACTGAATTGTAGAACGATGTACAGATACACCATCTGCAGCAATCTGTTCTTGCAGGTGAACTTTATGTTGTCTGTAACCATTCTCACAATCTTCCACATATGCCGCTCCTGTATTTTTGGCCTGTCAGACCTGGGTTTTACAGCAACTGTGCCTGTGGCCTTCCATTTCCTGATTACATTCCTTACAGTTGAAACTGACAGTTTAAACCTCTGAGATAGCTTTTTGTAGCCTTCCCCTAAACCATGATACTGAACAATCTTTGTTTTCAGATCTTTTGAGAGTTGCTTTGAGGATCCCATGCTGTCACTCTTCAGAGGAGAGTCAAACAGAGGCACAACTTGCAATTGGCCACCTTAAATAACTTTTCTCATGATTGGACACTCCTGCCTATAAAATTCAAGGCTTAACGAGCTACTCCAACCAATTTGGTGTTACCAGTAATCAGTATTGAGCAGTTACATGCCTTCAAATTAGCAAAATTACAAGGGTACCCACATTTTTGCACAGCCAGTTTTTCACATTTGATTTAATTTATACAACTGAATACTGCTTCACTAAAAATATTTGTATTCAGATGTTCCTGGGAAATGAAAGACATATAGTACCACTGTTATCTTTTTTGTTGAAAGTGGAGTAAATTATTATGCAGGCTGATAGGGGTTCCCAAATTTTTTCATATGACCATATAACTTTGATATATACGGATACATCGGATAGATATATAATTCACACCTTGCTTACCTCCAAATTAACTTATTTGGGGGTTTTTTTGCCACATAAATTAGCTGTTTTTAGTGAATTTTACAGTTTGTGTCAATCAACTATACTGCATTAATTGCAGTAACTACCCAGCTGATTAGAAGCACCACCACCTAATCATCTTTCTTTTCTTTTAATTTTCTATACATATATAATTAGATTCACAGTACTTCTATTCTCTTAGGGTGGGATGAATGGATTCCATGAAATATATATTCCGTTTTCTTGGAGAAAATAATTTATACTGTATTTGTTTAGGTTGTGTTGAATAGATGTTTTCACCATGTGAAATTCATGTTTTTAAAGCAAATTATTCATGCGATAAGTGTATGCTTTGTAAACCTTATAATGAATTGCAGTGAAGCTTTATGAAAGCTCTTAGGTATAGAATGGTAACTAATGGACCATATTCCAGTTTCTGCATATTTGTTATGAAGGATACAGCTCACTAATCTCATGAGGAAGAGGAGAAATACACTATGAGATGTGTACAGCACTGATGAGCTGATTGCCAAGTTTGTTTCTTTATATAAATAGTGATGAGCTATGATGGATTTTGAATTCTTTCTTTCTGGGGCTGTCTTAATACAACTCTTATATTAGCACAAAACTCACCATCCTGTTTTTTTAAATTACAGTTATTTGAGCTATTATCCAGAATGCTCAGGACCAGGGGTTTTCCTTTAAATGATCTTTCTGTAATTTGGATCCCCAAAATTATAAAAATGTTAATTGAACCAATTAAAACTCTTCTGCCTCCAATAAGTCTTAATTGTATCTTAGTTGGGATCAGGTGCAAGGTACTGTTTTATTATTACAGGAAAATAATTTAAAAACATTTAATTATTTGATTATAAATAGAGTCTATGGGAGATGGCCCTCATGTTTTTGGTAACAGAGCAACTAGGCACAATTCAAAAAAAATATTGCTCTGTGCAAACAATTTTGACTACTCTTTTTTTCTTACTGAAAAAGTCATTTTTGTATCCCAAAAATACCCTGCCTTTAAGCAGGTCTTAAAATGTGCAAAAAAAATTTAATAACTGAATATTTTTGTCCTTTATACATTTCTTCCCATTTATGATTTTTTATTTAGGAATGAGTGAATTTTGTCACCTGATTCAATGGTTGGTGTTTTTGTGCATCACAAAAAAACACCAATATCAGTATTAGAATTTTGCTATGCATTTTGTTTCACTAGAAAAAAAAAATGCAGGTTTTTGTGTCAGAAAAAGGCACAGGTTACATAGCACATAACAGATAAGCTCTGTCCCGTAACAATGGGGTTTTATCTGTTTATCGACTATGTAACCTGTGCCATTTCTGCTTTTTTCCAACTTGAATGGCTGCCCCCATGGCTACACAGCAGCTTGTTTATATAAACTATAGTAGTCTATCTGAAGCAAACACGCCAGTTTTACCAGTACATATATGTTAATTACTTTAAAACGCTTTCATTTTTGGTGTTACTGTTACTTTAACCACACAGGCTGAAAATCTCCCAAGTAATGCCACCCCCATATGTCTCCAAATTTTCTCAACAAAAACAATATATTCTCTGAAAAACCTTTTTAGGAGATGTTCTGAACTGTGCCTTCCTGCATCCTTAAAAACCCCGCAGCAATTGAAGACTGCTGAAAATTCATCAGCAGGGAAGAATCTCAAGTTTTTTAGCGCTGCCCTCGGTTGATTGGAATGACTTGTTTATCTGGAATTTCAGCTGCTACTGAAATCCAGGTTTGTATCTCCCTCCTAACAGCGTTACACTCAAATGAAAACAATAGAAAAAAACAGAAATGCAAAGAGTAAAGTCCTCAAGAAACATTTTGTTTACAAATCCTAGCTTTTAGAAGATTTTACATTTTTCTTTTCTATATTCAGCCTGAATTGCTTTGTCCTTCGTAAAAATGCAGAGACTTTGTCTATGAAAGCAGGAGTGAGTGCTACAAGGGCAAGCTGTACTCTGGGAAATAATACTTAGCAAGCCTGGCCTCATATAAAGGCAGAAGGATGCAGTTAGTGCTGGGATCCGGCATCTTTGTGTGTCACAAACACGTTCATTTGGGAAAACATCTCTTTGCCCTGACTATTGCAGTATCTATGCAGAGCTACTTACTTATTACTTACTTATTAAGGCACACAAAAGAACAGCACTGTATTAGTCAAGCAATCTGTTGCGCAGAGGGGAGTCCATTGTGTCAACCTTTGGAGCTACTCACCAATTTCCCCAGTTCAGTTATTCACCCCCATTCCCACCCGCCAGGTAATCCTTATAAGCAATTGACCTTCTGAAGGGACCCAGGGAGCAAAGAGAAAAGTATACATTAAAGTGATGGAAAATTGATTTAATAAGCAATTGTTCTCCCTGCCAGAACTTTCACTGGAACAATAACACACCAATTGTCACTTAATGGCACTCAACAATAGCCTGCCTCCTCTACTTTTTCTTGCCGGTATGTTCCCATATCCACAGCACAAATTGTATTCTGTAAAACAGCTGTATAGCACCCTGCCACACTGTCTGGCCTGACCACAAGGGGGCTGCACCTTGCTACACTGCAAGCAACACCGGACAATGAAATAATAGCATATTTTATCAGCACATTCTCCACAGCTGCATCACACATGAATAATGCAAAATGTTCAAACAGGATAAAAGTATTTGCTTTGTTCATACAATTGAAAATGAAACAGCTTTTGCAGTGTGGCTTGTTGGCTAAATCATGTGTGTCTTGTTTTTATGAATATTCCACACAGATTAAACCTATATTTAAACTTCTTTATAAATACAAGAGAGTACATTTAAACGTGGCTTGCCATTTATGTAACAGCCAATCTCACACTCTTCCATATCTTGGCTGCACAATTGCACTGGATGCTGCTACTATAGTGAAGAGGAGAACATAGAGTAGACTAGAGGACTAGTCAGAAAAAAAGTGGTAAAGTGGGATATAAATAAAATCTTCCCAAAAGAAGAAATGACAGTAAGGAGAAGGGAAAAATAAATCAGGATTGGAAAGAAGAGTGCTGCAAGATCAATAGTGAGTGGATGGAGGAGCAGTGGGCAGGCATGAAGCAGTATTGTTCTTAAGAAACAGAATAAAAACTAAAACATTCATCGAATGGAGAGAAGGATTGGGTAGTAAAGGACAAAGAATATCCTAAATCTATAATAAGTAGATATGTAGCCTAACTGCAAAAACTGGGTACAGATATGGGACCTGTTATCCAGAATGCTCTGGTTCTGGGGTTTTCCGAATAATGGTTCTTTCTGTAATTTGAATCTTCAAATTATTCAAATCACCTTTACGTTAACTTTAAGGGGCAAATTTACTTAAGGTCGAATATCGAGGGTTAATTAACCCTCGATATTCGACTGTCGACGTGGACCTTCCCCATAGGTTAACATTGACTTCGGTAGCTTTTAGGTGGCGAACTAGGGGGTCGAAGTTTTTTCTTAAAGAGACAGTACTTCGACTATTGAATAGTCAAACGATTTTTAGTTCGAATCGTTCGTTTTGAAGTCGAAATCATAGTCGAAGTAGCCCATTCGATGGTCGAAGTAGACAAAAAAAAATTCAAAATTCAAAGATTTTTTCCTTTATTCCTTCACTCGAGCTAAGTAAATGGGCCCCTTAGTATGTTATAGAATGACCGATTCTAAACAGATTCTCAATTGGTCTTCATTGTTTATTTCTTAATTATTTGCCCTTTTGCTTCTGACTCTTTCCAGCTTTTAAATGGGGGTCACTGACCCCCATCTAAAAATCAAATGCGCTGTAAAGCTACACATGTATTGTTATTGCTGCTTTTTATATTTTTTCTATTCAGGCCATCTCCTGTTCATATTCCAGGCTATTATTCAAATCAATGCATTCATTTGGACCCTAGCAACCAGATTGCTGAAACTGAGAACTGGAGAGATGCAGGATAAAAAGCAAAATAACTCAAATAACGGTTTTACTATTACAGAGAAAAAAGTCATCTTAAAATCATTTTAAAAAATGTGGATTATTTGGATATAATGGAGTCTATGGGAGGCAACCTTTCTATAATACGGAGCTTTCTGCATAACAGGTTTCCAGATAACGGATACCTGTAGTATAATATTCCTCCACAAACTACAATAGTAGCTGTCAGATGTTAGAATTTCCAAGATAGACGTGTAATTTAATCCAGATTTGAGAGTGAATATTATTTCTCTAGAATGATGTACAAACACAGAATTATCAATAGCACAACATAGGGATTAAAATGAAACCGTAGCCGTGTGATGGTAGAAAGATATATAGGTTAAAGCAACATGCAGGGAATGTAGAGCTCGGGAAGTCACGTGCACTTATCATCAGTGTAGATATATATACTGTATAGGATATGGATATGCAATGACTGACTTCAAACACTAGAGCAATATTCATTCACATCTCCTTACTGGGACAGCTCTCAAACCTTCAGTGATGTCTAGAGGCGATTCCTGATGTTTGATGGACCAGCGCTCAGTGCTGTCAATCAGACCAGTTGGCTCAATCCACAGTAAGTCCGACTGCAATCGATAAAAAGTAATTCTTTTAGAATATCCTGGTTCCATTTTATTTCTTTTTGTTGCCCAATAGGCTGGTTTTGGTCCCAATAAGGATTCATTGAGACCTGTTACTCAGAATGCTCAGGACTTGGGGTTTTCTGGATAAATGATGATTTCGTAATTTGGATCTTTATACTTTGTTTACTAGAAAATCATGTAAACATTTAGGGGAATATTTTTCAAGGGTTGAAGTGAAAATTCGAAGTAAAAAAAATTAGAATTTCAAGCTATTTTTTGTTTACTTCGACTAGGGAATAGTCCAAATTCGATTTATTCGAATTTGAAATAAATTTGAAAATTCGAATATCGAAATTTAGATTGTACCGTCTCTTTTTTGAAAATACTTTAAATCCAATTTGATCTAATACAATCTTACTTCGATTTAAATGATCGAATACAGCCTATTCACCAGCAGAAAGACACTAACATTTTTTTAATACATTTCGGTTGGTCTTTTTTTTATCCGAATCTCGAAGTTATGGGAGTTCAAAAAAACTCCCATTATTTCAAAATATGTCCCTTGATAAATCTGCCCCTTAGTTTTCCACGAAAATTTGAATTTTCAAGTTTATTTTTTTTGGTCAAAATTCTAAAAAAATTCAAAAAAAAAAATTTTGAGATTTATTATACCCGACCCTGGAAATAGCTTGAATCCGAAAATACACCATCTAAAACCTGTCGAGGTCTTGATGGGTCAATGGCAGAGACCCCTTGAACCATTTGAAGTTGTTAATAGCCTTCATGATGTTCTGCCTGAAAACTCTATCAATATGAGTGATTCAAATCTTTTTCCCGCCGAAAGCTTGATCAATTCGATTTTTCGGGTTGTTAACCCTGTATTCGTTGATTTGAGTTTTTCCCATTTGTGTTGTTTTTAAATTGAAGTACATTCAAGGTATAGAAACCTCTAAAATTCAACCTATAATAAATAACCCCCACTAGGCTGGTTTTGTTCCCAATAAGGATTAATTATATCTTAGTTTGAATGAAGTACAAGCTACTGTTTTATTATTACAGAGAAAAAGGGAATCATTTTTAAAAATTTGGATTATTTGATTAAAATGCAGTCTATGTAATTTGGAACTTTCTGGACAATGGGTTTCTGGATAATGGATCCCATACCTGTACTGCAGTAAACTGATGCACAACTCGCTGACGCTTTCTTAATATTGTTATTACATATAAAAATAGAAATGCATGTTTTGGGCAAAAACAAGGAAAGATATGTCCATTTTACAAAGGAAGGGATTAAATACAGAAATAAATGAATACAAAGAATGTGAATGCAGGGGATTTTCTTTAGTACTTTGTTTAGATTCAGCTCAGGCTTCCTAGGAACTGGATATGCAGCTACCCTAATCCAATGTGAATTATCCACTGTTATGCACTATAGAATAATTACATGTTAAAGGCTCTGCTAGCAATAAATCATCAAAACATTTTCATGTAGAATTTGCGATTAATAGGTGATTGGCAGGGAGACACAGACAACTGTGATTAGTTTCTGCATTGCAGATTGATTTCTAGCCCTCAAAATAACTATTAATGCCATAGCTATTCACAAAAACGCTTACATAGACTAATCAGCGAAAGGCACATTAATTGAAATGCTATGCTGTTGTGATTTTTCCAAGATGCCTACACAATGGCACAGGTCCACAACCAGACTTATAGATTCAGAATGGGATTAGTTCTGCTTGCTGCACCAAATGTTACACTTGGGTCCTAGTGGAAAATGGTTTAAAGGTGGCACTTCTGCACAATACATTGTAAGAACATGCAGAAATGATCTATAGGACCAGCACATGCCCAGTGGAAACCTATCAGCATTACTATGGCCAACTTACAGATGGGGCTAATTGGGTGCAATTTCATAGGCATCACTCAAATTAAGTTATACTGCAGCTCATGTAGTTTAACTCCCTTCAGGATCTAGTTACATTATACTGATGCACTGTCAACTTTGTATGTGAAATTGTATTAGTGACTGCTAATACACCGATTTTTCAAAATGTCACTGTTGCATTAAAACAAATTTTTTTGTATGCCACTCTTTATTGTTCATTCAAGTTTATTATATTTGCACTGTTGGCTGAGGCAGCACCACTATTTCCTAGCCAGAAACAGCAATGGGAGCTGGACCAGCCTCACAAAAAATGTTCCAGCGTGTGTGTCAGAACTGGCAAAGGCTCAAACCAAATAGCTCAGGCCTTGCCATCAGTTTGGTACCAATTTTGTTTCTTCTGCAGGTGATTTAGATCTTCTCAATGGAATGGAAACAGGGGAAAGAAGTTCTTGTATGGACATCCCTGAAGAAGAGCCCCCATTCCAAACTGTAGGGGGTACAGGGATTAGCAGCCAATAGTTCACACAGAAACTGAGGGACCCATCCTTCTTCCAGGACCAGGACAATGGGGGGCTGCCCCAAAGATTTGACTCTCTTGGATAAAACCCCCATCATGCATCTTATCCAGTAGGCCTCTGACTTTCTACTATAACACTGGGGGAATGTTCCTGTACCGCTCCTGGCTGGGGAGGGGGCTGTTCCAGTTTCAAAGGGGTGGTCAATAGCCGAAGTAAACCCATAGTCACAGAACAGCACAGAACTCAGGGCCTGTCTCTGCAAGTCTGTCAATTCCCCTGAGGCCCTGACAGCAGTAGCTCCTCTCAGTGGCATCCAACACATCATCAGGCATAATTGCAAACACCTCAGCCACAAGAGTTTTGGGGGCATAGTCACTGCTGAGGGCCTTGATCCATTATCCTCACCATCACCCAGCCAACTTGCACCTTCCCTACAGAGCGGGCAACTAACCATTCTCCTTCCCACCTGCAAATGTTAGCACAAGGTTCAATGAGCACGGTACCCCCTTGCACTGAGAATTGGGTGCCAACATGCATATGCACCACTACTTCATGCCCACTTAACAGGTGCAGTGGCTGTTTAGCTGGGGTACATACAATCCCCACTTGCTCGGGTAGCCTTTGCAGTATTCACATCTCTTTGCTGTTCACATCTCCGGTCCATTTGCCACAGCAGCTGGTGCATCTCCAATGTGGCTGGGACCTGATTTCAGTATTCCCGGGCCCAAAGCGGCCAAAAGTAGTCCATCCAGCTCCTGCAGGACATAAATACCGATTATAACCAGGGTGCTCTGGGTCTGGGGCTGTTTCACCACCACAAATCCCTTACAAAACACACATAAGCTGAATAGAGTAATGTTCATCCGTCCGATAACTGTCTCTGTAAGGTGCTGGAATCCTCCTTTTTCAAGAAGGCCAGGGTCATGGTAGTTACCTCAGAGCCAGTGTCCAGCAGGCAATGGGCTTGTCTCCCTTCCAGCTCTGCTATCACAAGGGGCCTGCTCCATGGGGCACACATCAGTTTCCCCCGCAGTTGGCCCCTTCACAACGGACTCCATTATTTTAAATGCGGGTCCTCCTTTGTAACCGGGGAATGATCTGTCAAAATGTCCTGACGCCCCACAGTGCCAACATTGCGGGAGCCCTCTCCCACTCTGATGCTGCCGGTTTAGGCTGGTTTGAGTTCACTTGGCAGAGGCTGGCTTCTTCTTCCTGTATGGTTACTAGTGACTGCCACAACTCTTTCACCATTCCCTCTAGTCCCAGAGGGGTCCCGCTGGCAGCTGACTCATCCTCTGGGACAGCAACGGCCCCAGCTGGGGGGGGGCAACCTGGGGACTTTGTCTTCCCTTCTTGGCTCTGCTCTATAGTCTTCTACAAAACAACCCGGATGAGAATGCCACTGTCCTCCTTCAAGACAGTTCTCAGTCCTGCCTCTCGTAGGCCCTCCATGAACTAGTCGCGAAGGAGGCTCAGTCACGTCGTCAGTCCTCGGCTATCCACCTTAGTTAGTTTGTTCCAGAGTTCCCTTAGCGCCACTTCAAACTGGGGGTGCTTCTCTCCTTCCCTCTTTTCTGTTGTAAAGAACCTGGTGAATAGATCTATGGCAACTGCAACTTCTCTGTAGAGCCCCTACAGGTGCACCTCTATCTCATCTATGGACCCTGTTTCTGCCACCAGTAGCTGAAGCAATGCCTTGTGGGCATAATCCTCTAGTGAGACGAGCACCAAGTCAGCTCCATGCTCAGCACCTTGTACAGTCGAGCGTCCCTCGCAGTCACTCAGCCCAGTCTGCAACTGTCACATTCCTTCCATCAAACTTAGGTATACTGGCCAAGGCTCCACTCACCAATAGAAAGAGCATCGCTGTCACTGAAGTCCCAGCTCCAGAGTCTTCCATTTTGGCAAACTACGCCAAATGTAACCTTTAAACGTGAGGCATGGAAGACTTTCTTTTAACCAGCTCCACTTTATTGAGTGACTTCTTTTCCTTTACAATAGCTCAGTTGCGGCACAATCTTGTTTCCTCATCTTTCCCTGACAAAGGCTGCTGTCTCTTTCTCTATCACTGCCAAAATGGCCAAACTAATTACACATTAACCATTAAGGGCAGAGACACGGGAAGATTCGGGTACATTTAGTTGCCTGGTGACTAACCTCCTCTTCTTCGGGCGACTAATCTTCCAGAAAAGCCTTCCCGCCGGCTAGAATCTAAAACACCGTTGGGAGAGCACATTTGGAGCTTTTTGTTTTCCAAAGCCACCCGAAGTTGCCTGATGAGGAAACTTCGGGCGACTTCGGAAAACGAATCACTCCGAGTGCCATCCCGCCGGCGATTTAGATTCTACCCTAACTTAAGGATCCACATTTTACCTCCTTACAAGCAGCCCATTGCATTTGGGCTCAACTATGCTGCATTTTATGAATTTTTATTTATGCACGGAGTGCTGTACAATAACCCTGGGCAACAGGAGTGCGATTATGTGCAGATCCGCAGCATATGGATAACCACAGGTTATCAATCCACTGGAATGTAAAATAATAAGCAACAATATTGATAGCTTTGCTGCAAAAGCACTGATGCAACAATGGGGACATATTTTGTGCTATTACCTTCAGCATGACCCCAAGTAGCACAGCCGACTATGGAACATAAAGCAAATCTCTCATCTCCAATCAGTCATTTCTTGGGAGTAGGAGAAAGCTGCACCTGTAGCTCCATGTTTGCTGCTGAATGAAACATACATTTACAGTCTTTTTCATTGCCTAGGATGAATGCCTATATAGAAGCCTTTGTTTGCTAGTAATCAGGAGAAAAGAGGTGATAAAGAGGCTGCTTGTTGTGGGCTATAAATGAGGAGATATGAGAAGTGCCACACATTTCTCTCTTTCTGCTGATGGGCATCTTTTTCTGGGGCTGGTTTTCATGCTGCGGGAAGCAGCTGCCTCTGAATGTACTACTCAGTCAGTGCCTTCTCTGCACATAGCTGATAAGAACCACTGCTGAATTCAAGAGTGTATATTATAATATCTTCCATTTCATAGCACTCAGCAAAACATAATCATTACGCTAAGTCCCAATACATTGGTAGTATATAACAGCAGTAGCAAATGGCTCAGCTCAGAGTTTTCAGATTAATACAGATATAACAATAGCACAGGAACCATGGTATTATAGTGACCAATCATCTTAACATGATTTATAGAACCTTATCTGGATCTATACAGGTATGGGATCTGTTATCCAGGAAACCCGTTATCCAGAGGGCACTCTCCCATAGACTCAATTTTATCCAAATAATCCAATTTTTTTTAAATGATTGCCTTTTTCTTTGTAATAGTAAAACAGTATCTTGTATTTGATCCAAACTAAGATATACCTAATTTTTAATGGAAGCAAAACCAGCCTATTGGGTTTATTTAATGTTTCAATTATTTTTTAGTAGACAAAGTATGAACATCTAAATAACAGTACCTGCCTTCCCAAATGTGTTTTACTAGTGTGCCTCTATATCATAAACTTGTTTTGTCTTTAAAGGAGAACTAAACCCCCAAACTAATGAAAACCACTACCCTCCATAGTCCCCCTCCCCGTTCCCCCCCCCCGCACAGGTGTTAATACCTGTAAATGCCCCTAAGTCTTTAATTACCCCTCAATGCAGAGTCATCGCAGCGGAGCTCACGGGCCCCTTGAGTATCTTCTGGTCCCTTCGGAATTTCCGTGGCTGTCGGCGCATGCACAGTTGTTCGGGATCAGAAAATTGCTACAACTGCGCATGTGCCGATATGCCGCTTACTTACTGAAGACTCCCAAACCGGTGAAGATTGCGCTCTTGAGCTCCGCTGCGCTGACTCTGCATCGAGGGGTAATTAAAGACTTTGGGGCATTTACAGGTATTAACAACTGTGTGGGGGTGGGGGTGTGGGGAGGGAGGACTATGGAGGGTAGGGGTTTTCATTAGTTTGGGAGTTTAGTTCTCGTTTAAAAAAGTTTGCATAATCATATACCGTATATACTCGAGTATAAGCCGAGTTTTTCAGCATTCAAATTATGCTGAAAAAGTCTACCTCGACTTATACTCGGGTCAGCGGGCAGTTGCTGAGATTGCAGTCACTTTTAATCATTCCTACACCAACAGTTCACTTGGGGAGAGACTGCAATATCACACAGCGCCCTCTGTTGGTTAAATCAAAGAATAACAGTGCACCCTCTGTTGGTTATATGAAAGAATAACAGTGACTGCAATATCACACAGCACCCTCTGTTGGTTATATGAAAGAATAACAGTGCGCCCTCTGTTGGTTATATGAAGGATTAACAGTGATGGCAATATCACACAGCGCCCGGTTGATCGCTGGGGGGGTCGCTTTGGCAGAATGTGCGCTGCTGGGAGACAGGGCTGTAGTTGTGTCTAGGCTTATACTAGAGTCAATACGTTTTCCCAGTTTTCGTAGGTAAAATTAGGTACCTCGGCTTATACTCGGATTGGCTTATACTCGAGTATATACGGTATGTCCTACAAACTAGGGATGCAACAAATAAAGGATTCGGTTCAGGATTCGGCCTTTTTCAGCAGGATTCGGATTCGGCCGCATCCTTCTGCCTGTCCGAACCCGAATCCTAATTTGCATATGCAAATTAGCGGAGGGGAGGGGAGTTGCGTGACGTTTTGTCAGAAAACAAGGAAGTAAAAAATGTTTTCCCCTTCGTACCCCTAATTTGCATATGCAAATTAGGGTTCATATTCGGTTCGGTATTCGACCGAATCTTTCTCAAAGGATTTGGGGGTTCGGCCAAATACAAAAAAGTAGATTCGGTGCATCCCTTCTACAAACATTATACTCTGAGGATATAATAACCCCATGCACTGTTATATGCAACTGCAGGGAAATTTAATCTATCTCCTGTCAAGTCATTTGAGATCCTGTGGTGCTACAGAACTATAATGTTTTTAATGATTAGCCTGCTGTTCATGAAATTCATATATGTGAACATAATGAAGAAATAGTGTTTGCACCTCAGAGTGAAAATGACTCTGTGTTAAAACCTCAGATTCCTTAGCCATTATTTATAACAATGAAGAGAATTAATTGGTCTTAATTACTCAATCGAGACAATGGATGCCCGTACCATTTTTGAGTCTACCACCATGTTTAAAAGGAACAAATACCGTACCCGCTTTTGACATAATCTCATGGTTGTGTTCATGAAATGAAGGTGTGTGATTTCAATAAAGACAGACAAAAATATATGGACGGCACTTCTGGACAAGGTTTTTATTGGCAGGTTAGCTGTACAGGCCTAATGCGTTTCGGGAATGGATCCCTTAGTCATGGGCATAGAGCCTCCATTCCTGAAACGCGTTAGGCCTGTACAGCTAACCTGTCAATAAAAACCTTGTCCAGAAGTGCCGTCCATATATTTTTGGTTGACTATATGTTGCAGCGGGGACACTGAGGATTTGAGCACCTGGCTCGGGGAATAGCGAGGAGCTGAAGCGGTCTCTCTTTTGAGTTTTGTTGTGTGATTTCAATGTTTCAGTCCCATTACTGGGGCCTAACATTTATTTTGCAGGTTTGTGATGATGAAATATAACAATATAAGAAGTCACTTAGGAGATGTATGACCATATAAGCAATAGCAAAACGATGTCTGCCCTTTCTTGTATGTTCATTGGAGCTCATGTTATATTTAAGAGCTAACCGAGTCTGTCTGGGTACCAGCTGCTATCTAAATGGCAAATGGAGAAGCCACAGTTTGTGTATGTACTAGTATAATAGCACAGCCTAAAATCCTCTAAAAAAAACCAGATGCTTTGTAATTGTAGGAAAGGAAAACTTCCTTTTGGTGTTTGCTTTGAAGACATTAAGCTTTGGACGGGCAATCAGTTTCTCAAAAGAATAAACAAATGTTTTTATAATTAATTTTGAAATCTGACATGGGGCTAGACATATTGTCAGTTTCCCAGCTGCTCCAGCCATGTGACTTGTGCTCTGATAAACTTCAGTCACTCTTTACTGCAAGTTGGAGTGATATCACCCCTCCCCCCCAGCAGCCTAACAGAACAATGGGAATGTATCCAGATAACAGCTCCCTAACACAAGATAACAACTGCCTGGTAGATCTAAGAACAGCACTCAATATTAAAATCCAGGTCCCACTGGGATACGTTCAGTTATATTGGTCAGGATAAACAACAGCCTGCCAGAAAGCAGTTCCATCCTAAAGTGCTGGCTCTTTCTGAAAGCACATGACCAGGCAAAATGACCTGAGACGGCTGCCTACACACAAATATTACAAATAAAAAAAAATACACATGCTTGTTCAGGAATGAAATTGTAGAGTGAATTATTTGCAGTGTAAACATAGTCATTTAGAAATAAAAACTATACCATAAAAATCATGACAGAATCTCTTTAAAGCCAGAAAAGACTGAGGATTTGGAAGAGCCTTAAGTGATAATAAAATTACTATAGGAAAAAGGGTCAAGAAAGAATAAAAACAATTGGAGCAGATGTAAGGGCTATAGCATCCCACAGAGGCAGGATATTCCCATTGCAGGAACAATTTGCTAAAGGCTCAATGTATTGTTCTCCTGTTAAGTTAGATGTCTGATGATTAGGGTTTAATATTGAGGTCCTGAGCCCTGCCAAAACATGATATGAGACCATAAACCTTATAGCAGGGGTTCCCAAACTTTTTGCAACAAGGGCCAGATTTGGTGAGTTGAAAATGTGTGGGGGCCGACCATTCAGCCCGACATTCTTTGAACCATTAACATTAAATTACAGGAATTGAGTAGCCTGGGCTGCATTTTGGACATGCCGGCCTTATAGGGTTAGACAACGTTATGCATACTGTTTTACTGGATTTGATTTTATTTCCAGCAAACTAGAAGGAATCCTAGCAAAGAAGCCCAGTTTTGCTACAAAAAAGTCAGTACAATTATATGTCTATATTCATTTTTTCTGTATATATATTTGGTACACAAAAAATACAAATACAAAATTATATTTTAAGAAAGTGGTTTTGATTGTGTATTGGACATGGTTATCCTGTACATCTGCACAGGTAGAGGACTGCTCTCTTACAGGATATGCATTGAGCCTTTGCCTTTTTGCCATGCCTAAAGCAGCTTGTTCAGTCCCAGTTCCCGTCCCTATGATCATCCCAAGAGCCTTTTTCAAAGGCAGAATAACTGACTGGCCTGACCTACAAAAGCTTGTTCATCAAGGTCACAACCAGATCAAGCAAGGAAGTAGGTCACTGAGTTGCGAATATTCCATTTGTGTCAAGTTTTCACTCGTCTGCCTGTACCTTCCCAAAAATGAAAGGTAAAAGTTTTAATCCATTTCATGTAAGTTGTGTACAGTAAAAAATAGTACTATGCATGGCTATCCTTAAATTAAATGCCATTATTATGCCGTATGCTCCCTGTGTGTGCCATACTTTGCCTGCCCTATGCTCCCTCTTTGTGCCCTACTCTGCCTGCCCTATGCTCCATGTGTGTGCCATACTCTGCCTGCCCTATGCTCCATGTGTGTGCCATACTCTGCCTGCCCTATGCTCCATGTGTGTGCCATACTCTGCCTGCCCTATGCTCCATGTGTGTGCCATACTCTGCCTGCCCTATGCTCCTTTTTTGTGTTATATTCTGTCTGTCCTATGCTCCATGTGTGTGCCATACTCTGCCTTCCTTATACCCCCTGGTCTGCCTTCCCTATGCTCCCTGTGGCTGTGTGTGTCATACTTTGCCTGCCCTATGCTCCATGTGTGTGCCACACTCTGCCTTCCCTATGCTACCGGTGTGTGTCATACTCTGCCTTCCCTATGCTCCATGTGTGTGCCACACTCTGCCTTCCCTATGCTACCTGTGGGATGTGAGCATGGTAGAGTTTGTTCTGGGGGTTTGTTAGCATTTGGAAATTGTTGTTAGTGGTCCCTAAGGTGTTTAATCATGTGCTGGGGGTGCTGTGTAATCCGCAGGAGAGGAGGAGGCGTATGGATTTACAGGTATGTTTTAATATGACTTACATTTTTCACATATTAATGATATCCCTGCAGTGAGCACCGACCATTTGGTTTTTTGGTGTGCTACCAACATTTATGTGGATATTGTCTTACAAGTTCTTGTGATAATGTGGGTATAGTTTAAAGAGGGTGTGGTTTAAAACAGGGAGCGGTCATCACTGGCTTCCAATATTGGCCCTCCACCATGTAGGCCAGAAAATTTCCGCCCCTCGGTACTACAGACGTTGGACAGCACTACTTTAGAGATCTGGGAATGGTCCTTGTCTAAATCACCAATAATGATTTAACCGATTGTGAAGATGAGAAAAGGTTAAATTATTATATAGTCGTATGCTTTTGTTTGGTTCTTATCTCATCCACTTTTCTTATGTAAATCATACTTCCTAATGGGAAACAAGCCCAAAAAATACAGTTTCTTTGCCAACCACAGGAATCAAAGCAGGTAAACTCAACGCTTAGCCCCCTGAAGATTTTTTTGCAAGGGGTCCTGGTCGAAGGGGTGCCAGGGGTTGGCAAATGAGCCACATGTCTAGGGCACAACAGTAAGGGGGCCATGCCGCTTCTACCTGCCTACCCCTCATTCTGGCTTGTTTTCAACTTTGGAGTAGGACAGTGGCGAGAATTTGTTGTAATTGTAGTGGAGGGGAGATTACACGCAGGGCCAGGGGATAAAGCAGTGTAAGCTGACAAGCGGGTTGGCAGTCAGGGAAAAATATGACAAAAGGTACCTTGCTAGGATGCCTATCCTTTTTGGCCCGGCACTGAAGGTGACCTAGTCTGTTTTATACAAGGCTGAAGAGTTTGTGTTTTTTATAGAAATGTATGGCTTCCTTCATTGACTTTATAAAATTGATTTATTCTTCTCCAAAAACACAAGTCATAGCAGCTGGAGAAATGTCCCGACCAATCAAAATGAGCAAAGGAACAAGACAGGGTTGCCCTCTTTCTCCATTACTATTTAATCTGTCATTGGAACCCTTAATTAGATACCTGAAAGATTTGAAAAGTTTGCCTGGAATGGTTATAAACAACATTGCTACCAAATTAACTGCCTTTGCTGACGATTTACTCCTGATAGTAACAAATCCAAATGATAATCTTCAGAATATTTTTGATTGTCTGAAACATTATGGTTCAATTTCTGGCTACTCAATTAATATACAAAAAACTGAATACATGGATATCTATGGTCATACATCTGTTAATTTACTTCACAACCTTGGGATAGAAAGATCAAGATCTTCTATAAAACATCTTGGAATAAATCTACCTGCAGATCTACACAGATTATATTCATTGAATTACCCTCCTTTAATAAAAAGAATTATAACTTTCTGTGACAAATGGAAAAATGTTCCTTTAAACCTGAAGGGTAGGATAGCCTTTTACAAGATGCTAGCTTTTCCTAAACTTATCTATCCAATGATCAATTTGCCGTTACTTCTAAAACATTCCGACATAAATCTTCTTGATTCTTCACTGACTAAATTCATATGGAAAGGAAAATCTCCAAAAATCGCATTAAAGAAATTGAGAAACTCTAAAATTAATGGTGGTCTTAATGTTCCAGATTATAGAACCTTTAATCTTTCAGCTTTGACTCGATACATTATTGAATGGTTCTCAGAGTCTAATAAATATACAAATCCGAATCTAGAACTAAAAACAGATTCTCAGGAAAATATATTATACTTAATACACCTACCATGGAAGCATCAATCACCAGAAATCAAACTTAATCCAATATACAGAGACTCATTCACGGTCTGGAAGACTCTACACAAGCTTTATAAAACTAATTATCAAATAACCTCTTACTTACCTCTTCAAAATATTAAGAGTTTGCCAAGCTCATTCCATCCACCATTTTCGACCACCTGGAAAGAAAAAGGTATAAATTATCTGCAAGACTTATTAAACCCGTCGACTGGAACTTTATTCACATGGAAAGACTTTTCAATGAAATACCAAATCCCTAATAAAGACAGGATTTATTTCTACCAAGTTTGTAATTGGGTCAAGAGGCACTATCCTAATCTAGATATCACACTATTGAGGACTGATCTCACAACTGAATTTGATAGATTTATATCATCTCAGGTGGTAAATAATATAAGACTTACGCAGAATTATCTTTGGTCAAATCCTATTCTTAACCCTCATCCAATGAAAGATACAGCACTAAAATGGTCAACATATTTAAGTAAGGATATATCTCCTGAGATCTTAGTATCCTCCATTAAAGACTTTGATAATTTAATATCATCAGAAATCTGGAGAGACCAAAACTATCGACTAATCCATCTAGCCTATAAAGGATTTAATTATAACTCTAAAAACAAGAATCTACTTACAAGTTGCCCTAAATGTTCTATTCCTAAACCAAGCTTTGTTCACAATATTTTCGAATGTCCATTGATTAAATCATTTTGGAAAGAAGTTGAGGGTTATTTCAACTCTGCAACCAAACTACAAATTAACCTAAACCAACAACTAACTATTTTACCAGCAGCATTAAAAATGGATACTTCTCCAAATTTTTCGGCTCTTCAAATTGATCCTCATAAAGAAAAATTTTTAAAATTATTATTGGCTGCTGCTCGAAGAGTATTACTAAGAAATTGGATTTTACCTCTCCCTCCAACATTAAAAGAAACTTTAACTGAACTACAAGATCTATGCATTATGGAAGCAATTTCCTTCAAAATTTATAATTCTAAAAAAATTCCAAATTCACATCTAAATGGAAAACATTTCTATATAATCTAAATGACACAGAAAGATCTAAAATACAAGCCATTTTTAATAGTTCCAATCCAACACAGGACTCTACATTATAAGGACATAAGTCTACTTCAAGCAAGTGAAACTCATTAATATATTCTCATTTAATCAAGTTTTTGTTATGTTTATATTTTTTTTTTTTTTTTTTTTTTTTTTGTTAATTATCATTTGTTTAACTCAATCATCCTGTTATGGATTCCTATGAATATTCATGTTTATTGTACTGCATTTTTATTAATAATAAAATTATAAATAAA
This sequence comes from Xenopus laevis, assembly GCF_017654675.1. Taxonomy (NCBI): domain Eukaryota; kingdom Metazoa; phylum Chordata; class Amphibia; order Anura; family Pipidae; genus Xenopus; species Xenopus laevis. The sequence continues at coordinate 60,700,356 of NC_054377.1, read as the reverse complement.
TGTTAAAAAAATATAATAAAAAACTTTCCAGTACAAAAAAAAAAAAGAAATGTATGGCTTAATGTATTCTTTGAACGATTCAGGTTAATCCAAAAATGTTTATTCTCTAGCCCTGCAGGTATTGTTCCGACACAGCTCCATTTTAACAGTCCCAGTTAATCTTTGGTTGCTGTTCAGTAATGACTTCTGCAAGCTGGAAATATAATGGTTGCACACTGCTGGACTAAGTTTTATATGTCATTGTGTTTGTGGATCTGGAGTTTTCTGTCCCAAAGATCCATATAAGGCTATCAGAGAATTTACCATTATTTATCTTTATACATGCATATATAGGCAACATCATTCACATCAGTCCCTGACCTACTGGAGTTTATAATCTTGATCCCCAATCTATTCATAAGCACTATGGACAAATTTATCAGAACAAATTTAACTTCCACAATGTTTTTGGAAACCCACACAAGGGGGCTCCTTGGTAGGACCCCAGCATTACAAGAGCGGAGGGGAGGGAGGGGAGAGCGACAGAGGGCAGTGAACACAGACAAGGGGTAGGCAGAAGACACTTTAACAGGTACCTGCCCAGTGCCCCAATATGACTTTTCTTCTGCCTATCCCTAGTTCCGACCCTGCTAGTACATATATCCTGTGCTTGGAACGATATACACATCATGGCTTGTGAACTCAAAGACAACAATTGCATATTCATATATATATCTGAAGATCTGACTGCTCTGGCACTAATTAATATTATACTCATTAACTATAATGAGGGCTCGTCTGCAGCTAATCCGACTGTCAGTTAAACATGGAAGTGTAGGCTGAGTGTGCCAGTGATGAAGCTGAAAATAACATCTACAGTACTTTGGAGTTATTACAAAAACACAAATGAATAGCTTCCTATCATGATTGCATCTAATTATCTGATTTAGAAATGATAATATATTACACGGTTATAGCTAGATATTGGAACCATATCTTGAATTCAAGTTTGCATTCAAGTTTACTGAACAAAAGCATTTTTTGTTAAAAGTCATGTTTGCATTTCTATATTTAAATATCATATATCACTAGAAAGGTTATGCCCATTGGTGAATATTAACAAGATTTAAACAGTTGACATTTTTTAATGAATAAGAGACTGGAATATGAATAAAGGACGTTCTGAATAGAAAGATGAGTCATACAAAGTAGGAATAACAATTCATTTGCAGCCTTACAGAGCATTTGTTTTTTAGATGGGGTCAGTGATCCCCGTTTGAAAGCTGGCAAGAGTCAGAAGAAGAAGGCAAATAATTAAAAACCTATAAAATAAATAAATAATGAAGACCAGTTGGAGCGTTGCTTGAAACAGGCCATTCTATAACATACTAAAAGTTATATTAAAGGTGAACCAACCCTTTAAAGGAACAGTAACACCAAAAACTGAAAGTGTTTTAAAGTAATGAAAATATCATGTAGTGTTGCCCTGCACTGGTAAAACGGATGTGTTTGCTTCAGAAACACTACTATAGTTCATATAAACAAGCTGCTGTGTAGCAATGGCGGACATTGAAAAACGGCTAAATGGCACAGGATAGATAATGGATAACAGATAACACCATTAGACAGACAGAGCTTATCTGCTGTGTAACTTGAGCCTTTTCTCCTTTGAATGCCCCCATGGCTACACAGCAGCTTATTTATATAAACAATAGTAGTGTTTCTGAAGCAAACACACCCGTTTTACCAGTGCAGGGCAACACTGCATTATATTTTTATTACTTTAAAACAATTAAATTTTTTGATGTTACTGGTCCTTTAAGGTCAATGCCTTAGCTATTGCAGTGCGCCCCAGGTCTGGATAAACAAAGCAAGTAATTTGAGGATATTGCCAGGTCTAGTAATTCATAGCAACCAATGAGACTAGTAAATGCTACGTGTCGATCGGTTGCTACGTTTTACTGGATCTTGGGCAACATTAGTCATTTTGAGATGCTCAATCTGTTGTATTTAAGCTGCTGTTACACTTCAGTTCCCAGTGCCACCTGTTGGCTTTTGGCACATAGAACATGGCCACAGATTTAACATCCTCAATATACATAAACATTAACACAAATCTAACAGGTATTAAACAAAGAAATCTTTAATTTTTTCTCGCACCCAGCATAAGGTTGGACCTGTACCTGTATATTATATATTCTGTCAAATACGAATGCCGAATACTTTGCTGCCAGGGACACAGTTTAGTCACTCAGATTGCTGAGGGTTTCTTGTAATTTGGCCTGAAAAACAAGCTCCTGTAAAAAAGAGAGAGACACATCTGTATTACGAAGACATTGGCGAGGGGGCAGGAGAGACTGGTGAGTCATTGTACAGAGCCAGAAAAAGTACAGGGCTAGTTATATGCCGTTATGGAGGTGAATTAGTTGAGAGATTCAGAAAGCTCATGTTTTGTTTAAAGAGTGTGGGTTTTGGGTTTTATAATGTACTTTGATCACAGCGCACTGTTCAACTCCTGGAGCTCTGACTCTGCACACAGTATACTTTCTCTACTCATCTGATTAGGAAGTGAGATTCATACCAATGCTTCATATATTTAGTTTAAAGCCTTCCTCACTTCCAAACACCCACACAGAACTGCTGCGTAGAGCAATTGCTCTAAATGCCACATGGCTATGAAGAAGGGATTCTAAATGCAACGCTATAAAACACACTTTGCACCTATAGGCAATATAAGGGGCACCGGACACCCATGAGGGAAATACTAACTTCTCAGACCTTTTGCCCAGCATAGTGATTCATTAATGAAAACTATTTTGCATATAATATGACCATGAAATAAAAGGTTAACCAAAGAAATGTATAAAAAGCAACAAAAATTCCTCCCACATATGTCCCAAGGCTCCACATGTAACGCCAGGCTCCATATTGCACGTCAGTTGTGAAGCCCAGCAGGAAATTAATCAGAGATTATCAGTTACCAGCAGATTAAACTCAGGCTGCATACATAGTTCTCAAAACATGTCAAGTTATGTAAAAATCAAACAAAATGAATGCACATATTTGTAAATGCTGCAAAACAACTCATATAGCCTACAGCTTTCTTATTTTAATTTGTTACTTTATAAACAAAAAAACTATTTTACATAATTCCAAATATATTTGTGCAAGTGCAGAAACCAAGCAACACGTGTGCCTATTGATACCAGAACCCTGGAGCTACCACCTCCTCTCAACCAGTTAGTAGCTCCAGGGTTCCCACAGTCACCTCTGTCAACAGCCACATCACATATTCCTAAAGAATTGAGTCATAAGTGAGTGTTTCATCTAAATAGTGTTTAGAGCAGGGTAAAGACCGTCAAAGGCTCACGGTATGTCTCTGCTGAAGCTGTTAGAAACCCAAAGTGCTTTACTTTCAATGCAAACAACCATTTATGATATTGGTAGATCATGTCCACAGTGATGTCATATCAAGCCCAATAGATGTCAAGACATGTCACCCTTGTGATTTATCGTGTGATTATAAACACAATAGCAGCCAGGGCAAATGCATGTATTTTTAAATAATGATTAAACCTTCTAGTATCTACATTGATTAAAGGAAATATGCAGAGTAATTGTGGTGTTTAGTTTTCTAAACTGATTGCTCATTTACAGCTATTGTTATAATGTTAATAGCAATATAAATGAGTCTTGCTTGTCATTGTGTTTTTCTTTCCTTTGTGTTAAGAGACACGGGTTGCGAATTCATTATTATCACTTTTATTTTTGGATCGGTTTCCTGAAGAAATAAATTGTATTGTCCCTCAATGTTTTTTCGCAAGAAGGCATTATTTCAATGTTAAACATAGTAAAATTACATTTCTAAAAGAGCGCTGTTCAACTCTTTCCCCAATAGTGGGCCAGTTAGTCGGCAGCCTATGGAGCCCATGCAGGCAGAGGGCCATTAAAATAACTTGGAGGGACCCATCTGGCTTGCTGGCCAGCCGTTAGACAGCCCTGGACATTCATGCAGAAACTGTAAAAACATACTGTGTTGACAATTCTTTATATTCACCATCTACACTGTAATTAAAACACAGCAATAAATGAACAATATAAATGCATATGTTCACAGAATTGTACACCCTATAAAAATGAACATCACAATCTGGAAATCTATCATCATTGCATTATAGAAGGCTAAAATATAAAAAGAATAATGGTGTGTCCTACACATACATAACAGCCAGACACTTTAATAATTTTCTATAGCAACAATGTATGCCAATGCGTTGCATTCTTTCCCAGATAAGGTCGCCAGTAAATCAGAAAACCGAAGAAACTGTACAGTCAAATTCACCCTTGCACCTACATCTTGATTTAAATCCACCCTCTCACCCTTGGTGCCTAAGGTGACCTGCTCAGGACTTATGTCAAAAAGTGTGTAAAGTGCAATTTTCAGGCACAAATTACCCATGTACTGACAACTCTCTTGGATGTTGCTTTGTACTGCAATATTGGTGTTTTTGACACAGCCTGTGACCTTGAATACTCTCTTGTCTCGCTGCTGCTTCTCCTGATTGGTATCAACCCGTCACCTGGCCTGTCCCTTGACCACATTCTTTGTTCTCCGTTCCAGTTACAGCTTTCAGTTCCCTTACCTGCCCACAACTTTCTCCCTGGTCCTTTCACGTTAAGACCTGGTGGCACCTATGTAGCAAAGTGCTCCTCTCAAAGCGAAAGGTGATTGTTATAGGCAGAAGAGTAAGCCGGGACCTTGGCGCTAGTTCTGGGTTTGGGACTAGTGATGGGCAAATTTGGGGCGCGAAAAATTTGAGAATTCACGAAACGGCGTCTCATTTTTGACGCCGGCATCCATTTTTTTTGGACACCTGAGAATTTTTGCGACGGTTGTGCAAATTTATTCGCCACCGGCGAATCGCGGTAATTCACCGCAAATTCACGCCTGGCAAATAAATTCGCCCATCACTATTTGGGACTCCATTCATTACAACTGCAGACAGGACAGGGTGGAAGGATTACATGAGAAATATACAGTCGTTACGAATATATTGTCTGGTGATGCAGTAAGAAAGAAAACAGGTCATAGTCCAGTTACCAGTGCTAGGGTAAGGGTTGTTATTTTGTCACCTAATGGTAACAGTAAAAAGGTTTTGAAGACATATATTGCGAGGAAGAAAATGTTGTTGTTCATTAGTGATAATGAAGAGAAAGTTAGGATATAACTTACCAGGCCCATTTTTAACAAGCATAGGAAAAGATAATAAAGAGGTGATAAAGAGGGGATGGCTGATGGTAATGTAAGAGAATATATTTAGACTGATCTCACTCATTTAGCTAAACAGTACAGACAGCCGCTATTAACTTAGGGTTTAAGACTGTGGGATGAAGAGGCAGAAGGTGTACTTTTGTCTAGTAAGGAAGCAGTAGCTATGAGTTTTTTAACCACTGACCCACAGCTCAGACAGGCCATCAGAAAGGCTAGAGAATTTTATATAAAAGACAGAAACCACAGAGGTAAAAAAAAAAGTTGTATTGTGAGAATTACAACAAGCCTACTAAATATAGATCTAACTGGCTTGAGGAAAAGACTACTGCCAGTAGCAAGGAAAGAAAATGAGGTGCTATACCTGTCCCACATAGCAAGGAATTGTAGCAGGTTTAAGTGCTACGGAATAACGTTCTGGCATAAAGCCCAGAATGAATTGCTATGTGCGGCAATTTACAGTCTGCAAAAAATGCATGGCAAAATTGTAAATAAGAACTGAACTTTCTTAAATTTTAATTGACTAGAATTAAGTTACCTCAAAGTAAGAAAATAGGTGATTAAACTGAAGAAACGGCCTTCAGTTCCTGAACTGAATCTATTTTTTTCCGAGTTTGTGGTTTACAGAGAACAGAGGGGATACAGTTTTCCAACATGGAGGATAAGACCATACAAACTAGTTTTGTGCGTAGGCCACCATATTTATTTTGGAATACTAACCATAGTTTCTGCTAAGTTGTAAATCATCTCACACCAAAAATTGAAAGGTGGATTGTAGTGTGATGAAAAATATGATTTGTTTTCTGGAATGAAATGAATACTGCAAAAGTAGCCTTTAACACATGTTTAAGCTGAAAAAAATGAAATATTGATATTTACATTTTAACACTTTTGTCACACAGTAGCCTACAGGCAATCATTTATAAATGAACACACCCTGGGGTTGGTTTCTGTTCTCTGTAAACAGTAGACAACAGACTCTTGGTCCCTGTCTATGTACAATAAACAAAATACCCTGGACTATGTGTCATGACTCCCAACACAATAGCATTTAATACACATGAGGCACTGTACCCCACCCAGAACCTGTTTTATGATATCAAGTAACGTTTCTCCCATTATCTGAGTGGGGGAGGTTTCACTAGGAGGTCCCCTACAGGTACAGGTGGAGTTAGCCTGTTAAAGTAGTGGTGCTGAATGGTTGACCACAGGAGTAGAAAAGAGGTTGTACAGTATTGTTGTAGAGCAGTGATCCCCAACCAGTAGCTTGTGAGCAACATTTTGCTCTCCAACCCCTTGGATGTTGCTCCCAGTGGCCTCAAAGCAGGTGCTTATTTTTGAATTCAAGGCTTGGAGGCAAGTTTTGGTTGCATAAAAACCAGGTGCACTGCCAAACAGAGTCTCAATGTAGGTTTGGTGGTTTGATAAAAGACCGATGGCGGTCTGAAACGTTGCCAAGTGTATTGGGGTCTGAAACCCATGTCTCAATAAAGGCATTTTAAACAAAGGAATCCATGGCTGGTGCTGTCAATATCTGTAAATTCTCAATGTAGGTTGACAATCCACATAGGGGCTACTAAATGGCCAATCACAGCACTTATTTGGCACCCCGGGAACATTTTTCATGATTGTGTTCTTTTACTTCAGAATGTTGCTCACGGGTTCAAAAGGTTGGGGTTGGGGTTGGGGATATTTTTTCCTGTATTTCTTTGACTAGATGGGGCGCTTCACAATGACGGGAATATTATTATTAGAGCTCTAAAGAAGTTAGCAAAACCAAGCGAATGCTTTTCCAAAACAGTTCTGAAGGTTGTTCTCTTGCCAGCTTCTCCTCCTAGGGAATGTTACCACTACCACATTTTCTGCTTGACCTGACCTACAGTACCATAGCACTTGTGAAACATTTCTAGATGACATAGTTAGCTTGCCTCCTCACTTGTCAGACTTGTACACTGCCTGACCTAACACCTGACTACTCATATTTGGACCATCGTTGCATGACTTCAGATTTGACCTACTAATCCTCCTTACTTATATACTAGCTTGTAACCCTTCCCAGCACTCATACCACTCTTCCTTAGTGCCTCTTCCTAGTATTTGCTATGAGAACTTTATCAGCTCTGCATTTAAAACAGTGATCCAAATGTAAGCAGAGTTTTAGTTATAGTCGTGATGCTGAAAGGCTAGAAAAAAACAATCAGGCTAATGAGTGGAGGTACAGTATATGCCAATTAATGTTGGTGACTGAACCTGTCAACCCATTTTAGTTTGACAACGACTCTGTGCCTCAGGAATTTTGCTGAAGCAACCAGTGACTAATGCAAATAATCACTCTGAGAGTGTCACACAGAGGAAGCACTGAAGGCTACAGTGACAAAAGGACCAAGGAGGGAGAGAGGAGGCGGATGTACATTCTCAACGGTTGTATCGATAACATGTCACTTTCTCCATTTTCTCACACCGTGTGACTGTTAAAGTGCTCATTAGAAAGGGCAAGTGATCGGGAAAAGAGAAGCTGGTAATTGGCATAGTTATTTTGCTCTGTTTATCTGCAGGTACATGTGATGTTCAGCACCATGACCCTGTCTTACTTACTCAGCAAAGCGCTCGGAGAATAACTGTACTTAACAAATTCATTATTGCCAGTCTGCCACCTTATTCAACCTTTGGTATTTTTTCCTTTAGGCGATAGAGACAGGTGGGGGCTCGAACGATCAGCATTTTGTATTGTGTGTTTACTGTGAAGTTTGAAAGCAGAACAAAACAAAAACATAAGCTGTGCCACCTCTTCATATAGAACAAGTACAAAATAAAATGGGCGAAGATCTCTTGCTGCATTATGCACGTTGGTACTGACTTCAGATACTTTGGAGAGGAAAATGTTAATGGCAAAGCGGAAATTATTCAGTGACTTCCAAGGTCTAGCACATTCACCAGTTAAGTGGCTGATTAGGGCAATTTGTGTGATTAATTTGTATAATGAATGTAATGTGGTAAGAAATATGCTGGAGGACACAGATGCACTCAGACATTTAACCAAGGTCTCTCTTCCTATCTTTGCCTTGTGTCTGATTATTCTCTTTAAATACACCTTTAATGTGTAATGACTGTTATTAAAAGCAGAGTTTAACGACATACATTCTGCGGGGTCATCCCGCTAATGAACACAGCACTGAATTCATAAAATGCCAAAGATCTTACAGGAATTTCTTTATATTTAAAAAGTACAAATACACCAATACGTCAAACTGGAGCTATGCATTGCAGGTCTGTGCCCCTTGAATTACAGAGAGCCAATTACTTGCTTGTGCTTTCATCTCCCTGTTTTGCCTGCCAAGGAAAACAATGATTTCCAAATGAAAGGGTGTAAAGATACAGAGGCACTGGGATCTCATTCAAGCACCGATTCACTGCGGTGCCAATATCAATAAGAGAGCATGATGGACTGCATAAAATTCCCATTACCGTGTGTATGGCAGCGCTGAGATATTACAGTACAGTGGGTGAAATTGTTTCCTGAGCAAAAGTGCATTCTTTGTGACAGCGCTGAGCATATGTAGCACATCACAGAGCTCCCCTGGGCATAAAGCTTGTTATATGATTTCTCCTTGAGTTTTTAACTGTTGACAGAAATGTAGTGTCCATAGGCAGAATGTGATTTATATGTTTGGTGAGGGGTTAATTAAATGCATTTTCTACTTACAGTAGCTTCCTTCATAGTATCACAGGGTCTATGCCATGTGTAATACATTGTAGGATACCTATAGTGCCTGTTTAACATTACAGGATAATACATAATGCCCCCAGAACACATGGTACAGGTATAGGATCCCTTATCTGGAAACCCGATATCCAGAATGCTCCGAATTACGGAATGGCTGTCTCCCATAGACTCCATTTTATCCAAATAATCCAAATTTTTGAAAATGTTTTCCTTTTTCTCTGTAATAATAAAACAGTAGCTTGTACTTAATCCCAACTAAGATATAATTAATCCTTATTGGAAGCAAAACCAGCCTATTGGGTTTATTTAATGTTTAAATTAATTTCAAGTAGACTTAAGGCATGAAGACCCAAATTACGGAAAGATCCATTATCCGGAAAACCCCAGGTCCCGAGCATTCCGGATAACAGGTCCCATACCTGTAATATAAATACAGTATCAATATCATGTATAATAACCCCAGAACACAAAGCAGTGCCAACTTCATGTAAAATACCTCCATCCTGTTTGTTGTAGGAAATTCATTGGAGTTGGTTTTAGGAGCCTCCCTAAGCCTTCATTAAAATCTCCCCTGGTAATAACCTTTCCTAACTGACGTGCTTATTTACATTCAAAATCTCTTTAGAAACAGAATTAGGGAGGAAAGGTATTGAGTATGTGCTTCGTATCAACACTTTGGAAATGCTTCATATTTTCCACTATGATAAAGGTCAGGCATTATTATCTGGAATAGTATGTTTGAATAATTAAGTATGGTAGAATTTTGCTTTTGGAATTAGTAAGACCTAGACACCTAGATATGAGCTTTGCATATCTATAAATAAGCATGGCACAAGTCAATTACATATCATTAATCATTTCTGCATTTTATGTCTCATTTGAAGACACCACTATACTTACTGTAGTAACATACCACAGCTGCAGTGGTATACAGTGTACCCCTCGATAAAAGGCAGCTTATTATACAGAGGCTTCTCAGTTGGCTGCTGTTTTTTTTTACTTTTCTCTTTGGCATCAGGAAATAGAATGTGGCTTTTGTTTAATTTATAAATTTTGCTCTGGTTAGCATGAAATAACAAAAACCATAGACATTTCCAAATAAAAGAGGAGGCAAAAAGCAAAAGCACTATTCACTAAACTTGTTAAAAAGGGGGTTAACTGTGCCTTTAAACAAGCTGTTTCCACAGCTCCTCCCCCGGTATGTAAATTAGTTACATATTCAATAAGGTCAATTCAAGAAGCTGTAGTTGAAAGTTCTGTATTTTTAAATCAAATATGGCAAGAGATGACTCTTCCCCAAAAAGTACCTTGGCGTAGCAAATACCCCCAAAAATGCAGTACAGTGCAAAACAAGCTGTGCCCCAAATGATATTATATATAGAGAGATTGCCTGCAAACTGCCATGGGCAGCAAGGCCTTTAAAACTGGATTACAGTAACCCCAAAAATTCGCCCTAGCGTAACATACTATGCAGATTTACTGAAGTGAAGTGGCCGTCGCTAGTGAAATTCGCCAGGAAATTCGCCAGGAAAATCTCCAATTTACTAACATGCGTTATGGACAATTCACTAGCGAAAGAGACCGTTGTTAGCACAGTTTCACGCCCTTTTGCCAGGCGCATTTTGCTAAGGTGAACGATCGTTACTCCGCAAATAGCGAGAGTGAGAATTTTACAGAACGTTACCTCTTTCGCCAGAGTTTCCTTCTCCAACTTAGATCAGACGAACTGATAAGATGAAGCTTCATCCTCCTCAATCTTATGTCAGTGACATCATATCCTGTATGTCGAAAAGTCATAAAAATGTTAAAAAAAACTCTGGCAAGTGGGATTGTCTTCAAAAGTTGTAATATTTGAGGGGCATGCCATATTTGTTTTTGGGTGGGCTCATGTCTAGGGCATTAAAGGATCTCTTTTGTCTTTATTTTGCTTCCTTGGACATACCTGTATGTAATAATAATAAGTGGCCACTTCAAGCAGTTGCACCGCCATCTCTAATAAAGTCATATATAAGATCTATATGTACCCGCCCTATTGAAATTGACCTAAGCGTAAGTGTACTAATGAAGTTTTGCTAGGCAGAAATTAACATTAGCAAATGCCGGCTGCAGAGACATAACTTAGCATTTTAGTGAATACGTGTAGTGGAAGCGAATTTGCACACAACGAAGTGCCAGAAAATGTGGAGAAGCCTTTGCAGGTGAAAATTCACCCTTTAGTGAATTTGCCCCTATGTCTCCACAACCCCAAAGTATATTACACAACCAAAGGATATTGCACTGCCTTGTTTTTATAATGTCACTAATACTTTATACTCTACCTATACATTGTCCACATTTTCAAAGTGAAGATACTTTCATTTGTAATCAGTTCATGAATTAACGTGCATGAAGTAGTACGGTTGAGTTGCAGTCAAGCAAAGTTTTCTGTATTCTGCATTAAAGGTAAGTCGCTTCTTGGGGTGGCGGTAGCTCCAAGATTCCCACAGCGGCCTGCATCAATTGAAACAGCAAACTTGTACCTAAAGGTTTGGGTACATATGTCATTTTGACACCATACAATCATTACCTCATCTAAGCACCAAATCTTTCAACATATCTGTATCTGATTTATGTCAAAAGACACATGCAACTGTGCATGTTTTAATGCAGCGGCTACAGTAGGTGCATTTCCACCCTACACTAGCAATTACAGTGGAATTGGAAAAAAACACTGCATTGCTGGTTAAAAAAAGGCAACTTGGGCCCAAAATTGCAATTTGCATGCTGTGCTTGCGTTTGTAAATGTGTTTCACACAACAACCAACTAGTGTTTTTGTGAAGTTAAACAAACAGCTTTTGTAAACATTTCAATTAACAGCTACTTATGTGGTTGTCCCCAATAGCAAAGTGGAAGCCACATTTGAAAACCTCTCACGTCGAAGAAAAATGTCCTTTTGTTTCCATAGATGGACTTTCTCCCACACCTACGAGTATATTTTTCTCCCAAATGCTTGAATCTGGGAAAATAAAGATGCATTAGGAATTATACCTAGGCTAAATAATAAATATTTTGTTTTGGTTAAATGTGTTCTAATATTTAATTTGACTAATATTGGAAATATTTTGCAGTGAAAAAAAGCTTTTTGGAAATGTGACATTTTAACATTCTAATTTTTATTTACCTACAATCACCTTCTTCAAGCCATTCAGACCAGTTATTTTATATTGCCAATTTTGGCCAAATAGATAGTAGTTTTCTCAGTCAAGCAATGTATTGTATGGTATTATCAAGTGGCAGAAAAACGTTTTAGGTTCCATAGGCAAAATAAATACCTAGGAGAATTGTGTATAACTGAGTTCAATGCCTGCATGAGTCATGCGATAGAGAACTGAGTACTATTGGAATATCCACGGACAATAAACCTCGTCAGAGCTGCGGGCTTCTAAGAGCTGAATACTTTACTATGTTTATACGGTAATTGGTATTAATCATACAGTTGCGTTAATAGAGCAAATACTCATTTCTGTCATTAAATTAATTCAGAGCTGAGAAGAAAGGGCCAATTTGACAGCATTTGAAACTGTTGTTTTCCTCTTGCATACTGGGTTAGTACAAAGAGCAAAATAGACGTGTTTTTCTTCTGTATCTCTCTTAATTTAAATTCTTACAGCACAGGCTAAAGAAGCAGTTATCAACACCACAGGTCAACATTAGTAATATCACTTCTGTTTTTTCATGTGCAATATAAATATATATACGGACGATCACTATAATCTCAAGTGCAGAGGCGGCTTGGAATTAACTGGCGCTCTCTGCAAATGAAATTTGGAGTCTTTTATCTATTATAAATGAATTTAAGGCATAATGCAGCATCTTCTATTACATTTGAGGATATTAGTAGAAGCTGAAGGGGGGGGGGAGCTGGCAGAATTAATATAGGTAACTGATATCAAAGGGGGCTGGGTATTCATACAATTCTAAGTATGGGGTACAGTGGAGCTAGATTTGATTTGTTTACATATTTTTCTACAGACTACAGTTGCATTTTTAAGTGAAAAACAAATTGTAAGTGTAAAACAAAAGTTAAGTATTGGTAGACTCCAGGTGGTTCAGTTTTTAGGTATCTGGGGATTAATGGTACTAGGGAATGCAAAAAAATTGAAGAAGTAAACCTTACTTCAATAACCAGGTCCTTGTCCTCTAAAACTGACATGTGGACCCACCTGCCTCTCACCCTACCCTGCTGGAAAAACCTAATAAAATTCACAATTCCCCAATAATGCCCCACTTTCAGTGGTTTAAACATATGGATAACTTAATTAAGAGGTTTTTATGGGTAGTGGAGCACCCTCACTTAAACGTTAAAACTCTGCAAGCCCCAGTCACCTGTAGGGGCTTAGCCCTTCCCAATCTGAAACTGTACTTTCTGGTCAGTCATTTAACCTATGCCCACTGGTGGCTGGTCCCCCACGTAGACAACTCCTCCAGAATCCTGAAATTAAACATCCTGGGCTCATTAGAAGTGCTTGCAAATATCCTATACAGAGGCCCCTCTAGATTCTACATTGCCACTACTCCAATTCTCACTGTGGTCCTTGTCTACCAAAAAGCCTTTAAATATGTACAGGGACCATGGCCGGCGTGGTCAAAGTAGACTCTGCTCTGGGACAGCAGGCTCATCCTGCATTTTTCTTTGCTCCCAGACATTGCCCAATGGGCCTCATAAGACATATTTACGAATGGAGCCATTAAGCATTTCCAGGTCATTAGGGAGAGCCATCCAATACCCCAAGCAATGTTCCTGCAGCTCCGCAATGCCTTTCACACCCAATTCACAACCAGACCAATGATAATGGAGGAAACCACCCTAGAAAGATATTTACAAAAAAAGGGCCTGTTAACCCCCTATCCTGTTCTTATAACATTCTACACCAGACCCACTTGCAAAAACCCTAGAAAAATGGGATATTCCAGATTTTACTGATGATATATGGGATGATGTTCTAAAACAGATACCAACTACTAATCTTTTTACAGCATACTGCCTACTTCTCTCTGCCGGGTGAATTCACCTCCCAGACCGATTCCAGGCCAAATATACCATCCAGGTTATATATACGGAAGAAGCACACAAACTTATTCTGGCAGTTGCCTTTATCACATTTTATTGCAGAAGTTGAAGCACAAGTTTTCGGGGACCAACCTCTACTTCATGTGAAATAATCTGGCTCCTGAACATGTGGTATAGAAGATAACTGTAGTAATCCAATTCTTAGCAGCGCACAAAAGCAGTCAGATACTTCAGCCAGGATTAGAATAGTTTACAATCTTTATTCACATATTCATAAAAAGTGTCAGACGGAGTCAGACGTGTTTCGTGCTCAGTCTTTCCCGATTTTTGCCTTTTGCATTTCCTCAGTGACTCCTTACTCTGTCTCTGAACACTGTATTTATACCCATTAGTAACATCCATACAATTAACCCTTCATAGTTAACCCTTTACATGCTTTTCACCGAACGTTTCAACTAAATATTTGAATACATAGTTGCAAAATGCCAACAAGTCATAATTAAAAAATATATAAATAAATAAATATATAAATAAAAAATAAATATCAAGTTCCAATAAATATATAGGTTATAAATACATGTTTCACTTAAGTTAAAAAAATGCTTCAAAGTGCTTAAAGATGCTCCTGGCTGCTGTAATCATATTTAAACATGCCCTGCCCTTTCTACTTCAAAAGTAACAATTTATATCAAATACAGAGTTTAAAGGGATTGTTCAGTGTAAAAGTAAAAACTGGGTAAATCGATAGTATGTGCAAAATAAAACGTCTTTCTAATATAGTTAGCCAAAAATGTAATGTATAAAGGCTGGAGTGACTGGATGTGTAACATAATAGCCAGAACACTACTTCCTGCTTTTCAGCTCTCCTGGTTTCCACTGATTGGTTACCCAGCAGTAACCAATCACTGACTTGAGGGGAGGGCCACATAGGCCAACACTGTTTTCTTTTGAACCTGGCCTGCATGCTAAGGATTGCAAACTCACTGAACAATTATGTCCCATGTGGCCCCCCTTAAAGTCACTGACTAACTCAGAGTTAGAGAGCTGAAAAGCAGGAAGTAGTGTTCTGGCTATTATGTTAGACATTTAGTCACTCCAGCCATTATGGATTACTTTTTTTGGCTAACTAACTATATTACAAACATTTTTTATTTTGCACAGCCTATCTAGTTACCTAGTTTTTATTTTTACACTGAACTGTTCCTTTAAAGGAGAACTAAAGCTTTGTTAAAGAAGTAGGCTAGAAATGTTGTACATTATGTTTTGGGTTTCTGTACCAGGCCAAAGCAACCCCTGCCCCTTAAGCTGGCCATAGACGCAAAGATCTGATCTTATGAATCATGTGTAGAGAGTTCCGACATTTTTCGTACGGCGGAGATCGGTCCTTTGGTCGATTGGACAGGTTAAAAGATTTCTGTCAGCTGCGGGTAATATCTCTGCATGTATTGACGATCGTAGGATTTTCAGTGGGAGACTGTCACTAGCTTTTGTCGGACATAACTTTCGTACGATTGCTGTCAGGGGCAGAACATCGGCTGATCGGTTCTTTTGTACTTTATTTGATCGGAATGGTTAGTGGCAGGTCGGGAGATGGGGAAGTCTGATCATATGATGATTCGTACGATCGGATGTTTGCGTCTATGGCCATCTTTAATAGTAGAGATCTGTGCCTCCAGAAGATGCCCCAGTAGCTCCCATCTTTTTTTCTGCCGATTCCCTGCACATGCTCTGTGCTGTTGTCACTTACTGAGCTTAGGGACCGAGTCACAATATACAGTACATAGAATATAAATGTTACAATATAAGGCCAATTACTAATTAATACAGATAATTACTACATGGCAGCACAGAAACCAGTACAATTAGCATCAGAATTTAATAATCAGCCCTGTAGCATCAGCTTATATTACAGACAAACCTCATTTTCTGCTTGATAATTTGCAACAACCCTCATGCTCACTGAGCATGAGAGTGTCGTAGACACTTTCCAAGTTGGTGACCCCTGGTGACAAGTTTGAAGTCCTGGATCATTGCTGCTATTGACAAGCTGAAACTTTAGGCTGGTGCAATAAGTGCAGTTTATAAAATGTGACATTTTTAGCCATATTAATTTTTAAGCGTTAGTTCTCCTTTAAACCCAAGTGCTACCTAGTGTAATGTGACAGGCAATGTTTAAACTATTTTATTTGATTTTCACATAAACAAGAAAAATTAATATGACAGCAAATACCATGCAGACTCAAAGGATTAGGCAAAGTTTTTAGCATGAAAGAATATATTAACTGTAATTAGAAATTAGTAGTTTACTTATTAACATGCAGCAAATGCATCAAGCAATATGTTGGTTGCACTATTAGACCCTTGAAAGCTTGAATTAGGGAGCATCTCAACTCAATAAAATCAGGGAACTCAGATTTCCAAGCATTTTAAGGTGTGCAGTAACACAGTGATGTTTGTTAGTTGAGAGCACAAGGGATAGAGATGGAAATATGTGAGCCAAATTATTGCACTAGATTTAATTAGCCAGTAGAAATGGCGACTGTGAACAATGTCAGTTGCAACATGGTTTAAATATGATCACAGCAGCCAGGAGAATCTTTAAGCACTTTGAAGCATTTTTTAAACTTTATTTAAACAAATATTAAACATGTATTTATAACCTATATATTTATTGGAACTATTTATTATTTATTATGATTTATGAATTGTTGGAATTTTGCAAACAAATATGTATTTAAATATTTAGTACAAATGTTCATTGAAAAGCATGTAAAGGATTAACCATGAAGGCTTCAGTTTATGGGTGTAGTGTTAAATTGTTCAGTGTAAGGAGTCACTGAGGACAGACACTTTTTATGAATATGTGAATAAATATTGTAAACTATTTTAATCCTGGCTGAAGTCTCCGACTGCTGTTGTGTGCTGCTAAGAATTGGATTACTGTGGATTGTGTCCCTCCCTTAGCTTCGGACTCGGGGTGGCTGCACCCGGGTCAGAGGACAGAGTGGTAATCGAACTTGGATGTTATATCGTTTTGAAGCTTTTGAGAAGGGTGGTTTGAAGCAAGCATGGGGTCCGGATCTGAGTGCACCTGGGCCATAGGATAATTGTGGTGAGCTATTTTATCCAGTATACTTAACTAATTATGCTAGCTGGAGTGAAATCGGTACAGGTGTATCTACAGTAGATAACTGACCTAAAATAATGGAAAGAGTTGAATGGTACCCCCAACTGAGCCTATTCAGAAAAAAATCTCTAATTCTCTAATAGCAGCGTGTCCCTGCTATTCCATAGCATGTTTAGGAAAAGATTGGAGAAAGAGAAGCAGGATTTATGCCTGAATGTTGCTGTTGGCACTGCGGGGGAATTTGTAGGCCTGTGCCATGTAGCGTTGGCATGCTGACTGGGACATGATATATGCTCCAGTGAAATAAAAGCCTTGCACTTGTATCCAGGGAGCCTGGGCCAGTGCAACCTGCTGAAGCAGCTCTATTTATCTTATTTGCTCTTTGATTGCTGGTTAATATTCAGGGTGAACCACAAAGACTAAAAGCAGCTTTGAGAGCAGCTATTAAAGTATATATATATGTGTGTGTTGTTATAATATTTATCAAACCTCGGCTGCATCACTGACCGCATGCATGAAATCACTACATGAAACTTAAATACTAGTAAATTCATTTACTCCATCACTGCACTGCTGTGTGGGCTTTGCTTCTCTTCAGAATGCCAATGGTGTTAAAACTGCTGCTGGTCGTGTTAATCAGTGTACTCAAGTTGTTTATAGATACATTACAAAATAATTTATCCCATCTGTTCTACAGTATAACCCTCCAGTTCCCTCCTCTCTCCATGTATCACACAGCTATTCCAGAAAGTTCTGTTTTTTTAACGTAGCATTTCTACCCAATTAAGGCAGGCTCTCGATACAGTATTTATTATCACCTTTGGTTTGCCCTTTTATTTCACTTCTTGCACTACTTTCTCTCTAGGCTTTTTTGTCATTGCACTGTGTTGTTTTTAAGGATAGCTAAACCCCAAATACAAATATTGGTAGAAATTAGGTATTTTATATACAGGACTTACTGCACCAGACTAACGTTTCAGAAAGTCTATAACAGTAATGTTTCAGGCCTTTCATTTGTGCACAGGAACTCACCATCTTGGATTTTGTTAGGAGTGTCAGTGACTTTGCACATGCTCAGTGTGCTCTGGGCAGCTGTTGAGAATCGTAATGGGTGAATCTGTCCGGTTTTGCTTCGCTGAAAAATTAACGAAAAATTAGAGAAAATCCATTGAAGTCAATGGGCGTCCAAATAATTTTTACACGTGACAATTTTTATGCATGCAGCAATTCTGACATGCAACAATTTTTTTTTTTTCACACTACATTTTTGCCACTGTTTCGCAAAAACATTTGCAGGAGACGAAACGAGAAAACTAGCCTCAGTTCCATGCCTGCCGAATAAATTCGCCCATCACTAGTTGAGAAGCTAAGCTTAGGGGTTGTTTCAAAACATGAAGCCGAAAATAAGATTCACATTTCAGAGACGTTAATGCTACAGGACTGATTATTAAATTCTGATGCAAATTGCACTGGTTTCTGAGCTGCCATGTAATGAGAATCTTAATTGATGAAGAATCAGCTTTGTAATGGGATACTTAGAGGCCCATTTATTAAAGCTCAATTTTTATGGTAAATTTTTTTTATGGGAAAAACTAAAAATTTTTGTGGAAAAAGAAAAACTTGAATATTTAGAGATTTACTATACCCCAAAGCTGCTAAAAATCTGAATCCCAAAATACTCCATCTCAAACCTGTCAAGGTCATGTAGAAGTCAATGGCAGTTGTCTCTTGACATTGTGATCTGCGCTGGATAATCCGATAAAATTGGGGTTTTTGTCCAATAATCCAATAAAGTCAAGGCGGAGTGTCGCAACGTCTTTTTGCTCTGACTTTTTTGAGAAAAATTATTGACGAATGAGTTCAATTTGTGGAAGGGAGTTTTGTCGGAGGTAAATTTAAGTTTTAGAAAATATGCCCCTTATATTCTATATATACAGTATATTGTGTGTCTGTCCCTAACATCAGTAACTTTGGTGCTCTTTACTGCCAATGTGGCTGTGGTTGCCTTGGGATTCAAGAAGATCTTAAAACATAATGTACAGAATTTCTAGCCTATATCTAGCCTATTTCTACACCACTAGAATACAGAGCAGTCAAGTCAAGTCAGAGTTATGTGATTTATTTTAATACAACTCCCAACACACCATAACATTCTTACCAAGCTTTCAAATTTTACATCCATATTAGGATAAAGATTGAATTATGCTTCTTCATAATCTTAAAAATTGCTAAAAACAAGTGGGCATGAAATGCTTTGAGAAGAGACATAAAGAAGTATGATTAGTATATATGATTCATAAGAATGAACCATTATCAACCTGACTTTTAGGGGGTATCTACTAAAACTCGAATTTATTTTTTTTTTATTAACCAAACTTGAGCTAACTCCCAAAAAAAAAAAAGAAAGACTTGGTATGAAAAAACGTTACGACAAAATTGTGTGTCAGTTCGAATCGTTAGATTTTTTCGAATTGACAATGGAACTTGAGCTCTGCTAGTGCATCGAGTGCAATAGTTACCAGAATAAAGTTACCAGAGGTGGCTTTTTGCCGCCCTTGGTAACTGGTCGCTCCATTCTCACCTTGCCTCAAGGCAGGAGCACCCCCTGATTTTTGGTCTCATTCCTCCTCTGTTTCTCTGCCTCTTTCGCTCCCCCTCCACCTCAGGTCACACTCCCTCTGTCCCTCCCACCTTCTGTCACTCTCCGATCTTGTACCATCAGTTGCTCTCGATTTCCATCAATCTCCAGTCGCTCACAATGTGTCTCGCTCACTCAGTTCCGCTGGTCCAGGTCCCCCTCCGTTATGTGCCTTCTGACGCTCAGACCATCGACCATCAATCTCCTGTCTGTATCACTCCCTCTGCCCCTTCAACCCTCTGTCCCTCTCTACTCTCCATACATCTCTGGTGTTGCTCCTCCAGCACTTTACACCCTCGGTGTCTCCTTTCCCATTCCTCCACTGCAGCAACCTGCAGCAATATAACATATATGGCCAGGATGCCACAGAAGTCAATCAGGACAAACGTGCAGCTACAACACAGGTACAGAGGGACTACTACAGTGAGACCCAATAATAAAATAGAAAAGCACAGGGGAATGAAAAGGGAATAAACTGAAGTGTGGCACTATGCATATAAAAATAGAGCAGAGATCTACTTGAAGACCCAGCACATAGAAACACTGTAGATTATAATGAATAATGCACCCACTACCGAAATTTATCAAGATACTGGAAATCACCAAGGAGTTGTGTGACCTGTATAAAAGAGGCCTTGTGCTTTTGTATGTCCTTGGTGATTCTAATATCTATATAAATTACGGAAGGGGGTGCATTATCCACTACATATACATTTATGACCTTTGACATTAGCAGATGAGTTCATTTTTCTGTGTCACCTTGATAGGCTGCCCATAGCATGGAATCATCCCAGCAACATAATTACATATTGGAATAGAGAACAGAAAAACTAGGGAAAGCTCTACGGAAATTTATAGGTGCTGCTTCGATTTTTTTTTTAAATTTATGTGGAAGGTCTGTAAACAAGTGTTTTTGCTCCTGTTGGAGCTCACTCCTCTAGCAGAGGGATTTTAGTTACCAAATTGACAAAGAACAACAACACTACTTGACTTCAGTGATAATGTTTTCCTTATACAAAGGACTGGAACCTTGGTCATACTTTGTCTTCTCCTTACATTGATGTTCTGCTTGTCGGCTCTCAGTCAATAGACTTCTCTGACCAGAACCTCTTGTACAATATTTTGTATTGTTAAAATAATATGAATTACTAGATAATAGTTGTTCTTTCCTATTATCTAGTAGCTGTTTCAAGAATAGGATCAAGTGCTCTAGTCTATGAAGCATTCTAGTCCTTGGATATCGTTCCATGTGTACAGGAGTGGCTGCCCTTTAGTCATGAGTTTCAGAATGCACTAGGGAAGATACTCTTTTGGATCTTGTAAGAACAAATAATAGTGAATTTATTTCCAGCACTAGTGTGGGTGAGCATTTAGTGAAAGCCTTTTCGCAAAACTGCAGAAAAAATCCACAGCGAAAAATTTTGCCGTGACAAAAAAGTTGCCAAGACAAAATTGTTGCAGAGACCAAAAAGTCGCCATAAGAAAAAACACCCATTGACTTTAATGCATTTGGACCACAAAGTTACATAGAAAAAAGTCGCCACAAAAAAAATTGCATTGGCGTGAGAAAAAATTGTTGTGCATATAAAAAATGTTGACGACTATTTACTATTTTTTGCCATTTCGTGATTTTTTTAAGACTGATTCGCTCATCACTAGTAGGCACAATATGTGATATGCAGCTTTCCTTCCTACTGTGCAGATGTAATGAGAAATGCCATCATTAGTATCTTGTCATCCAGGTAATAGGAAAGATGATATTATGCAATCAGTACCTTGCTTACAGCAGAGGGATTGGATTTTCTAGTCCTGCAGTTAAATACAATTAAGCCATAGAAAGGTCAAGCTAAACAGGTAAGATAATCAGGCTTCTCCTTCTATTAGGACTTATTTTCTCAAGGGGAATTGTATAGACATAATTACCCGACCCCCCAATCGTAGAACTGTTTAAACACAATAACATGTAGCAACCTTGGGAATGATTTTGTACCATTTATTCCTGGCAGATTTGCTCCAGGTTGGTTACTGGAACAGTAACAACCAAAAACTGTTAAAATATAATGTACTGTTATACTGCACCGGTAAAATTGGTGTGTTAGCTTCAGAAAGACTTCTATAGTTTAAATAAACAAGCTGCTGTGTAGCCATGGGGGCAGCCATTCAAGCTGGAAAAAGGAGAAAAGGCACAGTTTACATAGGAGATAACAGGTAAAACACCATTTTATTGGACAAGGTTTACCGGTTATGTGCTGTGTAACCTGTGCTTTTCCAGCTTAAATGGCTGCCCCCATGACTACACAGCAGCTTGTTTATCTAAACTATAGTAGTCTTTCTGAAGCAAACACCGAATTGTTCATGATAACAGGGTACAGACTCACCCAGACTTCCCTTCCAAAGTGGACTTGAGGGTGTAACGAGGACCAGGTGTGCCCACAATCATGCAGGGCTCTTCGGCTGAAGCATGCAAAATTTAAAAAAATGGAGTGGCAAACCGCCTTTTAGGGTAAAAAATACTATTTATTGAACCATTAAAAAAAGTTAGGTAGCTGGAGTGCATAGGACATCCTAATTGTTAATGGTTCAATAAATAGTATTTTTTACCCTAAGAGTGTGCCACTCTGTTTTTCCAAAGCAAACACGCTAGTTTTACCAGTGTAAAGCAATAGAACATTATATTTTAATTACTTTGATACATTTTAGTATTTGTTGTTACTGTTTCTTTAAAGGAGAAGAAAAGCTACGGAAGCATTTTATTGCTAATAGATTAGCTGCAATAGTGCAAGCTAGAATGCTATATTTATTCTGTAGAATGATTTACCATACCTGAGTAAAAAGCTCTAGAAACTCTGTTTGTTTAGGATAGGAGCTGCAGTATTAGCTCGGTGTGACATCACTTCCTGCCTGAGTCTCTCCCTGTTTTACTTATAGCTCTGGGCTCAGATTACAGCAGAGACGGGGGGGAGAGGAGCAAACTGAGCATGCTCACGCCCGGGCAAGGAGGTTTGAGCTGAAAACAGGAAGTCTGATACAGAAGCCCATGTGTACACAATAGAAGGAAAGAAATGCAGTGTTTCCTTTGACAGAGGACTCATAGCAGCATTACTTTGAGGGTTTACTGGTATATTTAGGTGGACCTTTTTGATAAGGTAAGGCTTACTTAGTTTTAACCTTTCCTTCTCTTTTAAGTTAGTTGGATGTCACTTGGCTTTTGCACCTCAGTTTTCAATTTGTTCCGCTGATTCTCAGTGGTCCATTTTAAAGGGGACCTGTCACCCAAAAAAATTATTCAAAATCCTATTTGATCACATTAGTCAAGCAAAA
This sequence comes from Xenopus laevis, assembly GCF_017654675.1. Classification (NCBI taxonomy): domain Eukaryota; kingdom Metazoa; phylum Chordata; class Amphibia; order Anura; family Pipidae; genus Xenopus; species Xenopus laevis. Next base: position 60,677,247 of record NC_054377.1, on the reverse strand, counting down.
TTAACTTTAATTACACTATATAAATTATTTAATTCTTGCTTCCTTCAGTCTGGGATTTCAAAATTATAGCAAGCAGGCAGCAGCCATTTTGTGGACACTGTTATTAAGGCAAGCCTTGTATCTCAGAATCTTGTTTGTGCACCAGAATGGGGGACCCGATTTCCATCCCCATGCCCTGGCTACACAATTAAATGGTAAAGAGAATGGGGGAATGTGGGGAGAGCAGTGACATCTAGGAAGTGCTGAATGGAAAGTGAAAGTAATTGTCTGCCCCCCCCCTCTATGCCACTGGCATAGAGGAGTGGCAGACAATATTTGATTGACTGCTGAGATTTTTAAATGAGCTTACAACAGCTATGAATGCTTTAATAAAAAATAGAAATTGGATTTCATGTTTAATTTGAAAAGGACTTTTATTATACAATTTTTTGTGTCTGGGTGACAGGTCCACTTTAAGACATTCACTTTTTTGTTGCCAATCCACTCCAATGTTACTTTGACCTTACCGATTGAAACAGGCTCCCATGCAGTATTTCCCCCCAGGTCAGAACTAAAGGAAGGCAGAAGAGGGACGTGCCTAGGGTGCAACAGTTGGGAGGCACTGGTCAATTATCCCTTCTGCCTGTCTTCCACTAGTTATGGCCCATCTGAAACTAAGTGTCTTGATGTGCAAGTACTGTACCTTAGGTGCTCTCAACCTTGGGCCTGGCATTGATTTCCCCACAGCATAATGCTATCAACACCTTACATCACTATAGCTATAATGTTTACCAAGTTGTGGAAGTGTCATGTGACCCCAAAACCTTTTCCTATATAAAAGTTACCTCACTCTTGTGCATTTAAAAAAAAACCCAGATTCCACATGAGTTTTTTTGAGTACAGTCATATGAAAAAGTTTGGGAACCCCTCTTAATTCTTTGGAGTTTTGTTTATCGTTGGCTGAGCTTTCAGCTTTCAGCCTCTAGACGCCTGCTATAGCCTTTGATGAGTGTCTGGATTCTGGATGGCGGTATTTTTGACCATTCGTCCATACAAAATCTCTCCAGTTCATTTAAATTTAATGGCTGCTGAGCATGGACAGCCTGCTTCAAATCATCCCATAGATTTTCCATGATATTCAAGTTGGGGGGCTCTGACAGCCATTCCAGAATATTGTACTTTATACTTGCATAAATGCCTTTGTAGATTTCAAAGTGTGTTAATGGTCATTGTCTTGTTGGAATATCCAACCCCTGCATAACTTAAACTTTGTGACTGATGTTTGAACATTATCCTGAAGAATTTGTTGATATTGGGTTGAATTCATCAGACCCTCAACTTTAACAAGGGCCCCAGTCCCTGAACTAGCCACACAGCCCCACAGCATGATGGGACCTCCACCAAATTTGACAGTAGGTAGCAGGTGTTTTTCGTGGAATGCGGTGTTCTTCTTCCACCATGCAAAGTGCTTTTTGTTTTGCCCAAATAACTAAATTTTTGTCTCATCAGTCCAAAGCACTTTGTTCCAAAATGACTGTGGCTTGTCTAAATGAGCTTTTGCATACAACAAACGACTGGTGTGAGTGCAGAAAGGGCTTCTCCAACCAATTTGGTGTTGCCAGTAATTAGTATTGAGCAGTTAAATGCATTCAAATTAGCAAAATTACAAGGGTATCCAAATTTTCACATTTGATTTAATTTCATACAACCGAATACTGCTTTACTAACAATCTTTGTTCAGAAAACACCCCAGTACTCCTGGGAAATGAAAGACATACCACTGTTATCTTTTTTGTTGATAGTGAAGTAAAGGATCATGCAGGCTGAGAGGGGTTCCCAAACTTTTTCATATGACTCTATTTGGTTATTTTGTATCATACTCCAGTTTGAGCTATTCAATTTAGTAGATCTGTCAAGTAATTATAGGATTATCTGTGGCTATTCGGCAACCCAAGACAACTTGATAAATAGTGTAAAATGTTTTGATCTACCAATTGTATTAAACACAGGTCAAATCTGACCACAATATCTTACGTTTATATAGTATAAAACTTATATAACACGCATACACACATGTATACATATAAAACTGTAGTATTCAAATATATCTACAAAAGGATAATGGTCTCTCTTCCATACGTTGCCCCGATTCAACACACCCGAAAAGCTAGCCTTGTCAGCCATAGTCCTGAAATTTGGGTCAACGTGATGGGGCCTAGTTTAAAAAGAAGAGACTGCTCTCAACAAATTTGTTCATGTTAAGCTTTGTGTTCATTTGAAGTTTTTTCCTTTTAAGCACCCACGCAACTCCCAAATTCAAAGCACTGTGCTAATCTTCTGGTCCTTGACAGTACATAAGTACTATGTTTAAAAGTATATAGAGTCTCATTGTCATCATAAATACTGTGCAAAGCACAATGCAGCAGGAAAAGTGTATGGCCCTTACATTCTAAAATCAGAAAGTTAGCTGACCTGAAGATATGATACATTGTTTCAGCTACTTAATACAGAGGAGCCAGTCATTACTGGCAGGCACTTCATTCAAAAGTTGTTCTGTTTCAGAGCTCAGAGACTTATGTGAAGTATATAGTAAAAGTGGGGGCACCATTTCAATGCTGACAAAACCAGGTGGTAAGTGGTATTAAAAGGAAGAAGTATTAAAGCTACATTTCAACTGCAATTATTTGTGAACAATGCATCCCACAGAAATGACAGGCACTCATTTTATTCATCTAGAGCAGCTCAACAACATGTCTGTTTTGGGGAAAATGACGTCCGTTGAGTAGCAATATTTCACCTCTCAAACACTTGTACTTTTCAAAAGCAATTTTCAGCCTTTGGGAAATTAGCCACTATTTCAGATATGTTGGTATTGATGTACCTGTATTGTGACACAAACCTATTATAAAAAGGCTTTAGAACACATTCTTGTTTGAATTCACGTTGTTTGTTTCATTTCAAAAGAGCTTGCGCGGCCACTGCTAAATGAAATAGAAACATCATAGTGATTGGAAATGTAAAAATCGATCACTACATTACATGAACAGATTCGGAAAATGGTAAACATGGTCAGGGGTTGGACTGGGCTGGCAGGACACTGGGAAAAACCGGCCCAGACCTGCTCGCTGGATAATCTTCCTGCCGTCCTGACTTATGCTGCGACCTCCCTTCTTGGCAGCTCCAAAAAAAAAACAAAAAACGTCCATGCGGTCCCCCAGTCCGACCCTGAACATGGTATTGTCAGTTCCCTCCAAATTTCAATTGCAATAACTGCAAAGAGTTAAAAACAATTCTGCATATTATCTTAAATGATGTGGGATCTTGTTGCCATGGCTACTGTGATTAATATGGGATTTTATTTGCAGCATGGTTCTCTGAAAAAAAAAAATTGGATTCTTGACATGTCATACAATTTATTGTCCCCCCATTATTAAAATCCATAAAATGTTATTGTACATATTGCACCACACCAGCCTTATATTCAGGTGTCAATACAGAAACCATGTTTAGAAATGTTTGTACCCGCATTCAAGGGGCAGTACATTCCTACATGGAGAATTTGGTGTGAACATGGGGGGAAAAGTGAATCATAGTCATAGAAACATCTAAGTTAACGGTGTTGCTGCATATGCTAAAATCTATACTGTACATTATAGGGATGTAAAAGTACTGTGCTACTGAGGTTAATGTTATCTGGCAACCAAGCATTCCGTGAATATGTGAATCGAATCCCTGCACAGTCCTAGCACATACTGACCTATTTATCTGTCACTCATCAAGTGTATCTGAAGTTCATGCAGAAGTTAACTCCATAAAGGTCATCTTGGACTTGTCAGAAATTTAAAATCAGCTCATCTTGATCAGGGACATGTTTGACAGATGCACTGGGATGCACTTATGGTCAGCTCCCTCTGTTTCCCTCTCAGCTGGGAACAGCCAGCATGAGCATGAAGAGAGGGGACCGGACTATGGGTAGGAGCCTGAGGAGGTAGGTGCCTGGCACACCCCCCCCAGCTTGTGCCCTAGGCACGTACCTACTCTGCCTACCCCTAGTTCCAACCCTGCTTTTGGTAAATGGATAAATGAAACGTCTAGTTGGACTTTCTAGAATTGCTCAAGATTTTTTGAATGACCTGGGAACTCTGAGCTACAGTGAAGCATTAGTACAGAGATAGGATCTGTTATCCAGCAAACTGTTATCCAGAAAGCGCTGAATTATTGGCTATCCCCATAGACAAAATTGTATCAAATAATTCAAAAATTCTAAAAGTTATTCTTATTTTTCCCCTATGTAATAATAAAACAGTACCATGTACCTGATTCAAACTAGGATTTAATTAATCTTTATTGGAGGCAAAACAAGCCAGTTGGGTTTATTTAATGATTGAATGTTTTTAGTAGACTTATCCAGATCAAAACATTCTGGATAACAGGTCCCATACCTGAACAGTGCACAGTTTAGCGCGTAATGTCTCCTAAACGCATTTTATGGTCTCCATGTCAATTCACAATAAAGCTGCTTTCAGTATACTGTATCTGAAGTACGTTACAAATGCAAATAGTGGATGGCCAATTCTTTTGGATGGTCCTTCTGTGCCATTGCATTTTTTTTTTTTGCTGTTCGACCCCAGGACCTTAAAGATAAAGATCATAAATCAGGTGAGTATATAAATTCTTAGAATATTCCTTTAATTCATAAGAATTTTTTTTACAAAATATAATTAGACACTTGCCCAGACAAAGAAGTACAATGTAGGATTATGAATGCATCCTTAAGAAAATAAAAGACATAGGAATCGTGGGTTTAAAAGAATTGTTCAGTGTAAAAATAAAAATTGGTTAAATAGATAGGCTGTGCAAAATAAAACATGTTTCTAATATAGTTAATTTGCCATAAATGTACAGTATAAAAAGCTGGAGTGACTGGATGTCTAACATAATAGCCTGAACACTACTTCCTGCTTTTCAGCTTTCTTGGTTTACACAGACTGGTTACCCTGGTTACCAGGCAGTAACCCATCAGAGACTTGAGGGGGGGCACATGGGTCATATCTGTTGCTTTGAATATGAGCTGAATGTGGAGGATCAATAGCAAACTCACTGAACAGAAATGTACCATGTGGAACCCCTTCAAGTCGCTGACTAACTCAGAGTTAGAGAGCTGCAAAGCAGGAAGTAGTGTTCTGGCTATTATGTTACACATCCAGTCACATTATTTATACATTACATTTTTGGCTAACTATATTAGAAACATTTTTTATTTTGCACAACCTATTTATTTACCCAGTTTTTATTTTTACACTGAACTGTTCCTTTAAAGCTAGGAGAAAAGAAAATGCCATTTGAAAAGGAAATTTGAAAACAGCAGATTCTGGCCTGACCTAAGTACTATAGATATCCCCAAAATGTAATAGTTTAATTAATATCTCATTTATTTAATATAATAATATAAAAGCACACTCTAACACATAAAACCAATGGAATCAGGAGAAAGGAGAGGTTACACCAGGATACACCATGAATTTATAGGTAATATTGTATCAGAAATCATGGAGTAGCAATACACTTATTCAGGTAAAGGTTCTGCTATCACACGTTACTCAAATCGGACACTTTTGTGTAAAAATGAAGCCCCAAACTGCTTCCAACTGAATGGTCTGAATGGACTTGGTGTTCAGCACTGCTGCTTTGTAGCGTTTCGGGCCTTGAGGGAATTTTTGTAGGGAATTTGTGTTCTCCTCTTGTTAGTGAGGGATTCCTCTGGATACTTCATTTTTTTAATTGGCTCCACGTGGAATTGAATGTACAATGTACTTTGATTGCAAGCTCCATTGTGGCAAAGCATGCTGAAGAATTTCTGTTAAGCACTGCAAAGATGTTGCTACTATATATAAATAATAATGATTAGAGCATTGATTTGTTTTACAGGAATAACATTATCTCCATATCGCCCTTAAAGGAGAAGGAAAGGCTAAAATAAAGTAAGCTTTATCAGAAAGGTACATTTAAATACACCAGTAAACCCTCAACTAATGCTGCTCTTAGTCCTCTGTCAAAATAAAAAACACTGTATTTCTTTCCTTAGATTGTGTATACATGGGCTTCTGTATCAGACTTCCTGTTTTCAGCTTTAACCTCCAGGGCTTGGGCTTGGGCATGATCAGTTTGCTCCTCTCTCCTTATCTTACTCCATTTTCCCTCCTCCCCTCCCTGCTGTAATCTGAGCCCAGAGCTATGAGTGAGCAGAGATAGACTCAGGCAGGAAGTGATGTCCCACTAAGCTAATACTGCAGTTGCTATCCTAAACATACAGTGTTTATAGAGCTTTTTTTTGTATGGTAAAGCATTCTATAGAATAAATATAGTATTCTAGCCTGCACTATTGTGGTTGATCTATTGGCAATAAACTACCTTGGTAACTTTTCCTTCTCCTTTAAGAATGCGTAGGATGTGTTCTCAAGCATTGTTTAATACAGTATTGTCCACCAGAATGTAGCAGATATTTAATGATTTTTTAATGAATAATTTGTATTATTTTTTTATATTTAATATTATGTATGTGTCTTCCCAGACATGTCCCAAACCCTTAGCAGTAAAATCTTTAGAGTTGTGGACAAACAGGCTCAACAACTGCAGGTGCTGTGCTGCAAGTTTTATTTTTCTTGAAAAAGAGCCACTAAGCTCGAAACATGTTGGGGCACATTTACTAAGCTCGAGTGAAGGATTCAAAGTAAAAAAAACGTCGAATTTCGAAGGTTCTTTTTGGGTACTTCGACCATCGAATAGGCTACTTCGACCTTCGACTACGACTTCGACTTTGAATCGAACGATTCAAACTAAAATTGTTCGACTATTCGACCATTCGATAGTCGAAGTACTGTCTCTTTAAAAAAAACTTTGACTACGTACTTCGCCACTTAAAACCTACCGAGCACCAATGTTAGCCTATGGGGACCTTCCCCATAAGCTTTCTAAGCTTTTTTTTGATCGAAGGAAAATCGTTCGATCAATGGATGGTATGATTCGAAGGGTTTAATCGTTCGATCAAACTATTTTTCCTGTGAACGTTCGATCGAAGTATTTGCGATAAATCCTTCGACTTCGATATTCGAAATCGAAGGATTTTACTTCGATGGTCGAATATCGAGGGTTAATTAACCCTCGATATTCGACCCTTAGTAAATGGGCCTCGTTGTGTTAAATAAAACGTGCAGCACAGCACCTGCTATTGTTGAGCCTGTTTGTCTACAACTCTAAATATTTTGCATTTGCACTAGCCTCTAATTGGGACAGAGGCCGTGCCACGGGCGATTAATCGTGAGCATTGATACAATAATCTCTTTTACAACCCTTAGCAGTAGAAAGTGCTATTTCCAGATAAAAACTGTTAGCTATGAATTTACTTTGATTTTCATAGCATATCAGTCCCTGCCCTAGAAGGGCTCAGAGTGTATGGTCTTTGCAATACACAAACTGTAGGGTCATTTTCATTAGAAACCAATTCACTTGTGTGCTTTTGGAGTATGAGAGGAAACCTACAAAAGGCACAATCTCTTTGTAAATGTCACATTGGCAAGAATCAAATGCAAGCCCCAGCCGAGAATTTTGAATACCGACCTACAAAACAACATTTTCACTCTACTTGTACACTTAGGGAATACAATAATAAATACTAATAAATAATTTATGTGGGAAAGTTTACCCCAGTTCTGTTAGCCCTTAGCAACCAATCAGCTGCTTGTTCTTACTAATCTGTTGTCTAAAATAAACCCTTAATACATTTTCTCCATCTATTTCTGCTCTGAACCAGTAAATGGAAGTTTCACTTGAATTGATATCTAATTACTCAGTAATGCATTGCCTACTTTCTGTGAATAGCACACAACTAACTATGGTCGTGGGGAGAGTAAATACTCTTAACTGGCGCTGGTAGAATACGTACAGCAGCCAACAACATGCAATGAGTCGCTCTGTCTTCACAAACCATATATTAACTATGCACAAAGGAACTGCACAGAAGAAAAACTGTTGATGGCATATTTTCCATCAGTACAGTTGAATATATTTCCCCATTAAAATGCTATAAATGTCCTAATGGAGCCATAGTGTGAAATCCAACAGCCGGAACAAACAATGTTATGTTTCAGGCATTGCAGTCTTCTATTGAATTAAAGTCATAAAATTGTGCATCAAAGGCCTAAGGACAAATATCTCAATATCCCTTTTTGTTTTGCTCTTGCGTTTACTGGGTTTCCATAACTTCATCCACTTTGTGCACATAAGTGACTATAAGAACCAGAGAGGAGCTCCAATTCCAGCTGAGAGCTGCAAAATAATAAAGGTTACCTGTATACAAACGTATTACCTCTGCTCCTTACATAATAGATTTTTCTTTTCTGCTATATATATAAGGAAAAGGTTTGTTGGTATCACCCTTTTTGAGAAAGATTATAGGAGGTTATTAATTAAAGTTTCTGTTGTGTTTCTTTTTCCGAAAAATTCGAGTTTTTCAAGGGTAGTTTCACTAAAAAACTAAAAAAACTAGACTTTTTCGCGATTTACTATGCCCGAAACTGCAAAAATGCCTGAATACAAAAATACTCCGGCTAAAACCTGACGTGGTCATGTAGAAGTCAATGTCAGAGGTCCCTTGAACCATTTAAAGATGTTTTTTGCCTTCATGATTTTTGGGGTTTTTTACAGGGGTTTTCCCTTGATAACTCAATCAGTTTGAGTATTCAAGTTTTTCCCCCTGATTGCATTCAATTGAGTTTTTTACATTCTGCTTTTTCATAAATAACCAAACATTCAATTTGTGAGGTTATCCGAGGTAGAAAAAACACTCACAAACTCGGCCTTTGATAAATAACCCCATAAAGTATGTCGGATCTCTCTTTGATTTGACACATCATTGGCATCTAAGTATGAGTAGGGTTACACTTTTCACAATTGAGTTATGTTTAAAAAAAAAAGGCACTAAGTTTGCACAGGTGCAGTAATTCATAGTATCCAATCAGAAGGTAGCATTTAGTGGTTACCTGTTTAAAAGCAAACAACTTACTGGTTGCTATAGGTTACTGCTCCTGTGCAAGCTTTTATTATTAATTCGCAATACACTTATGAGACCTGTTAGCCAGAATACTCGGGACCTGGGGTTTTCTGGATAAGGGATTGTTCCGTTATTTGGATCTCCATACTTTCTGTAATCAGCTAAAAAACATTTAAACATTAAATTAACCCAATAAAATTTTTTGCCTCAAATAAGGATTAATAATAGCTTACCTGGGACCATGTGCAAAGTAGTGCTTTATAATTACAGGTAAAGGTAATAATTAAAAAAAATATTTGATTATTATAGAGTCTGTTGGAGATGATCTTCCTGTAATTCGGAGCTTTCTTGATAACAGGTTTCCAGATAAAAGACTTTGACTAATTGACTTCAATGCAAAAAAAACCCAACAACAATTTAAATATTTAATTTAATAAATAATTTATCTTGATTAAATAATACATTTGGTTTTCACACACAAGCCATGAGATCACTAGTCCTATCAATGGCTCATTCTGTTTTGCCTGTTCCCAATGCAGGTTAAGCAGGCCATGCACTAAAAGATCCCATAATTTTTTAAAGTTATAAGACAGTTGGGTATTTACCCAGTTTAGCCACCAACACTTTGTGCCAAATCAAGATGACCCAATTAAACCATAATGGGTTTATAGGGTGACTTGTGGTCCACATTGAGATGGTCCTCACCAAATGTTTTTTTTTTACCCTATAGATGTCTGCTATTAGTGAGGCCATGGAAGGGTTCCATACAAAAGCCAGTAATCTGTTGCCTCAATATGGAGAGACCAAGTTATGTTGGCCTCCTTTCCAAGATCTGTAGCTATCACCCACTTTCTTGTGGAGGGATCTAAGCCCTTTGTACTACTTTCTATCATAAAGGTCTATTCTAAGAAGACTCTGTATCACCAATGGGCTCCTCTAAGCTCGCTTACTACCCCTACCTCAATTCCTTTTATTCATAACAGTGAGTAAAGAATATATTTGTAAAAGAGCACCTGGTAATTTACACTTATTACAGGAGGTGTGAGAACAGTTGAGGACATCACCAGTTATTGCAAGCACAGTGATGTGATGCCTACAAAGTACAAATACACACCTGCAATAACTGGTGATTTCCTGAGCTCTTAATTGTCCTCAAACCTCCTGTAATGAGTGTAAATGTCCAGGTGCTCTTTTATTTAAAAAAAAAAAAACAATAAATAAATGTTATTTTATAGGATATATTTATAATATTTTCTTTCTTCTAATTAGCTGGTCTCAAGTGATTCTTTAGAAATTGATTTTCACTTGAGACATTAGCTTAACCTGTAAATTGAAGATCTGGGACAACAAAACAGCATCAATACTTAAGCAAGAGTTAACATATTTGTGTCTGTGAAGGGAGACTGAGAGAACCAAATCCAGCTGTGCTAATGGACATGCTGGCGAAAGTGAAGAGCCCAGAAATGATATTTCAAGAAGCGCTGACCCTCTACTAATTCCCAATTATCCTTCAGCTGGATCACAGCTGAGCCAGTCAATTGATGGAAATGCGGAGATAGACTATTGAGATGCTCTGATCAACGCCCAGTGCCAAGATTACCAGCTCACCTGTGTCTCAGGGTTATTATTATTATTATTATTATTAAAGACTGGAAAAATAATAAAATTGTAAAACTCCATTACAGCTTTGGGAATTCTGGGAGTTGTAATTCACAACAACTGGAAATCAATGATTTTGTCATTGGTACAACAGGCTCAGATTTTTAAGGCGTTCGATAATCCCCCGTCAGCTCTTAATACTGCATCTCTCCACTAATGCATTTCTGGGGCAATACTGTTTAGACCGTGATAGCTGTATGATATAATTATACTGTAGTCTAACTAATTGGACATTTTTGGAGATATGCAATTAAAGAATGGGGCATTTATGAACATGGGCAAGCTTGCACTTATGGCAACATTTAAATGTTTGCTTTTATTATTATTCTACTTGCAGTTGGTTGAAAAAAATGCTTATTGCCAATTGGTTGCTATGGGTTACTGCCCAAGTGCAAATTTGCCCTGTGTTGTTAAATGACCCCTACTAGGTTGCCCAGGTGCAGTAACCCATACAATGTTCCTTCTTATTCCTTTTCGGCTATGTGTGCAAAAAAAATCTTTTGTGCGCACATTTTAAACTTTTGTGTGCACAGTTTTTAAAAGCTGTGTGCTCAGGTCTGAATTAAATACAAAATTAAAACAAAAATGAATACAAAATTCTTTGTGTGCACCACAATTTAGAGAGTACATAGAACCCGTATCATCCAATCAACTGGTAGCATTTTCTGGTCACATGTTTCAAAACAAATATGCTGTTGGTTAAAGGGTTGTTCACCTTTGAGTTAACGTTTAGTATATTGTAGAGAGTAATATTCTGAGAAAATTTGCAATTGGTTTTCATTTTTTATTATTTGTGGTCGAGTTATTTAACTTTTTATTCAGCAGCTTTCATATTTGCAATTTCAGCAATCTGGTGGCTAGGGTCCTAATTACCCTAGCAACCATGCACTGATTTGAATAAGAAACAGGAATATGAATAGGAGAGGGCCTGAAGAGAAAGAGGAGCAATACAAAGTAGAAATAACAATAAATGTGTAGCCTTACAGAGGACTTGTTTTTAGATGGGGGTCAGTGACCCCATTTGAAAACTGGAAAGAGTCAGAAGAAAAAGGCAAATCATTCAAAGACTATAAAAAATAAAGAAGACCAATCGAAAAGTTGCTTAGAATTGGCCATTTTATAATATACTACAGGTTAACTAAAAGGTGAACCACCTCTGTAAGCAATTATGCTGCAACTGTTGTCAGCAAATCATTGCTACTGGTCTTCATACCATTTACATTGGAAATATTTTCCTTTAAATCTCAGATCAGAACGCTCTGCATTAAAATGCATTCAGTTTTAAGCAGCAACTGCCAATTGTATCTAATTTTCATATTGCCTGAAAAAATTGGCCCCATGCAGAAGACAAAACACAGATGGTCTTAAGATCTAAGGAAATCCATTTATTATTTACTGGTCATGAGGTGGGAGTTATATTATCATGCTCCATTCATGCCCAGTTCATATCCTTTTTTTTTTTTTATAATATTGTGCAGCAGAGGTCAGAGCATTAATATGCAGGTATCTTAAGCAACAAATAGGTTACACAAAGCCTAGTGTAAGTAGCTGGAATAATTTTACACTTTGCTTCTCTCATTAATGCCCAGCCTGTCACATGATGCAGCACTGGTTGCCATGGTGCCTATCGATTTTAATGAGGGCTCTATTTTCTGTACATAACAAGGTTCATTCTGATAAAGTTGACTCTTAGAGCTGCTCCCTAACAAAGGAGAAGTCTGGCATTCGTGAATATAAGAGAGCGGTTATAAAGATGATAGTAGAAGTATAATATCAATAATTAAAACCATAGGATGAAGATGGAGAAACAGTTATGAGAACCAGGGACACTATAGGAGCTATACTGGGGCAACTCTTGGAAATATACCATGCTCTTATATTAGAAGATATACATCAACAAAATATTGTTAATACAATTGAGTAGAACCGCAAAGAGCTAGGCTTAGGACATGTTCTGATCGAGTGCAAAAGCTGTAACCTAAATCCATTTTCTGCTAAATCCTGTATAATAGTATTAGGTGGGAGCAAGGGCCCAGCCAGACAACCACATACAGTATGTGCAGATCCTTTAAGTCCAAGAAACACAAATCTTAAAGGGAAACAGTAAAAATATTCCTGGTATGAAGATTCTTTGGGGTTTTTAATGGACAGATCTATTCAAGGGGGAGCTGAATGTATAGGGATGTAGGAAAATAACACAAGGGTCCTCCTGGGTTAGGAACCTCATAGATACTATGGGACACGGCTTTTCCCTGCAGTTGTGAGAAAATTCCCATTCACTGATAGTACCGTATATACTCGAGTATAAGCCGACCAGAGTATAAGCCAAGGTACCTAATTTTAGCTATGAAAACTGGGAAAACGTATTGACTCTAGTATAAGCCTAGACACAACTACAGCCCTGTCTCCCAGCAGTGCACATTCTGCCAAAGCGACCCCCCAGCGATCAACCGGACTTCTTTGCAAAATTGATGGTGACAGAGAATTGCCAAACGGATTACTTTGTGCATTGTCTCACTGTCCCACTACCATGTGCAGAGGGTGCTGTGTGATATTGCCATCACTGTTAATCTTTCGTATAACCAACAGAGGGCGCTGTGGGATATTGCCATCACTGTTAATCCATCAATATAACCAACAGAGGGCGCTGTGTGATATTGCAGTCACTGTTATTCTTTAATATAACCAACAGAGGGTGCTGTGTGATATTGCAGTCACTGTTATTCTTTGATACAACCAACAGAGGGTGCTGTGTGATATTGCAGTCACTGTTATTCTTTCATATAACCAACAGAGGGTGCTGTGTGATATTGCAGTCACTGTTATTCTTTCATATAACCAACAGAGGGCGCACTGTTATTCTTTCATATAACCAACAGAGGGCATTGTGGGATATTGCAGTCTCTCCAGAAGTGAACTGTTGGTATAGGAATGATTAAAAGTGACTGCAATCTCAGCTACTCGTGTCGGGTACCGCTGACCCGAGTATAAGCCGAGGTAGACTTTTTCAGCACATTTTGGATGCTGAAAAACTCGGCTTATACTCGAGTATATACGGTACTTGCTTCAACATGCGCTCCTTAGGGTTAGTTCACACGAGGAGATTCGGGGAAATGTTGTCACCTGGCGACTAATCGCCTCTTCTTCTGGGCGACAGTCTCCCCTTACTGCTTTCTAGTGTCTTCTCATCCGATATAATGAAAAGTCGCCTGTTGTAAAGCACACACGGCGCTGCGTTTTCCGTAGTCGCCCGAAGTTTCCTTGCGAATTTCCAGCCTGCGTTAAAGCACCCAAAGAATTGGGTGCACACGTCACTTTCATAGTGGAATTGATGATGACTCAGACTGTTAATTACTGTTGCATGTGATTCACATCGAAGTCCAAGAGCAGACGTGTCAAATTTAGCTCATCAGTGGAATCATGGCAGAATAATAGGAAAAAATGCTGCATCAAGAGTAAAAAAATAATGACTACTGCATAGGAGTAATGTAGCCTACACACTGTAGTACAGGGGTAAATGCTCCCTACTGTGTTCTATGTACAATGTTTTCAGTGATACAGAGACCCAGTTGTTACAGTCAGCGTGCTATCAGTTGTGGTTAGTGATGAACAAATCTGTCACGAAACGCATTGAAGTAAATAGGTATCGTTTCTTAGGAAACTTTTTTGTCGCAGTAAATTTTTCTGCAGCGAATTTTTGCCACAGTTTCACAAAAAAAAAATTTGCAGATGGTGAAATGCGGAATTCCACCGCAATTCCATGGCTGACGAAAAAATTTGCTCATCAATAGTTGTGGTGCCTGTTCATAGTTTTTTTTATCTGTTGTCCTAACAAAATCCCGTGTGCAGTTCGAATTTGTGAGTTAATAAGCTCTAAAAAAACTCAAAAAACTTGAATTAAAAAAATAGCTTCAATTTTGCATTGGACAACTCCCACTGACTGCTACATGAACTCGCAAGCTTTAAGATGCCGACGTTTTACGAGTTTTTAGTGCTTAATAAATACCAAACATTTTGAAAATACAATTCGAATTTGTGAGTTTTTGTGCAAAAAAATTCAAATCGTGGCAAAAATTCGAATTTGAACGCTGATAAATAACCCCTTAAACAGCAGTTCAAAACACAAGGTTTTTGCAAATGTTTTTGTAGATGTATTTGTTTATCACTGAAACGAGCATCCACTGAAACAAGAGGAAAGGAAGTTTTGCCATTACCAAAATACCAAAAAGTTTCTTCAGGTCAGGAAGTCAGGTTACGGTGTCCCATACTTAAGGAGACAGTGATGTGTGAGTTATTGATTGGTTTTAAAGTGGAATAGATTTTAAGGGCAGAGAAATACGGTCAGATTCGGGAGATTAGTCGCCCGGCGACAAATCTCCTCTTCTTCGGGGCGACTAATCTCTCAAATTGCCTTCCCGCTGGCTAGAATGGAAATCGCCGGCGGAATGGCACTCGGAGCACTTCGTTTTTTCATGAGGCAACTTTGGGCGAGAACGCTTTTCGCAGAGATAATTCGCACCAAAGAGGAGATTTGTTGCCGGTTTACTAACCTCCCCCTGAATCTGACCGTGTGTCTCTGCAATAAAGGACAAGGAAAAGTGGATTTATTGTAGGTTGCTCCTTTTAGGAAAAGACTGTGCTGGCAGCCATTTCAGTTTATCAGAGGCTTAGAATATTCTTCAGGTAATTAAAAAACAAACAACATTCTGCTCAAGTTCTACCCCAACCCCATAAATTAAATTAATATTGAACAATTTTCCTTGGAAAATTAAATTAGAGTTACTCCCTGTGCCTGCCAGTGCCCAGTGTCCCAAAATTAACTCATGTAATGCAATGCCTCAAACACAGTTCAGTTCTTTCTGCACATAGCCTCAGAGACTTCAGAAATGGGGTGAAAATCCAGCTACATAGCCAATATGGATCACAGCCATTCAACATCTGCACATCACCAAAATCCCTTTGAAAAAACAGTCACAAAGACAATAAACTGTGGCCTAATCTCTCACTCATCTGCTCAAAGACAGACAATACTAAACATGATGCCTAAATATTGATTTATAGGTTGCAGCAGTCTCCGAGGTTCTGCCCCCTTAGGGGCAGATTTATCAAAATGTGAGTTTAGATTTTAATAAATAAAAACTCCCCTACATTCTATTCATTCCTATGTGATGTTTAGCAGCATATTTATCATTTGACAAGTTCAAGTTAAAACATTGGTTCAAGTTAGAACGCTTCCAAAAATCCCATAGGAATAAATAGAACAAATTAGAACAAATTCCAATTATAGTTTAAAAAACTTGAATGTTTGGTATTTATTAAGCAAAACTTTGGCATCTAAAAGCTTGTGAGTTCATCTAGAAGTCAATGGGGGTTGTCCAGGGCAGAATTTGAAATTTTTGAGTCATTTAAGGTTTTTAGCTTGTAAATTCACAAATTCAAAGTATTTAAGTTTTTCCCCCATGATTGTATTCAGTCAAGTTTTATATTATTGAATCTTTTAATAAATAAGCAAACATTTGGGTTTTTTCTAATTCTGACTGAGTATACAAAGTAAGAAAAACCTCTAAAATACACAGAAGTCAAAAGCAGTGGGTGTATATTCTTGGAGTTATTTAGGAAAAATTTGAAGTCAATATGTTTTTTTGTGCTGTATTTTTCTTGTGCATTTTTTCACAGCAGATTTTGCAGTGGTTTTGTGAAAAAAATCATCAATGGCGAAATGTTGAATTTGGTGACAAATCCATGTTTGATGAAAACTTTTGCTCATCGCTACTTTTAATCAAGTTAACAAAAAAAAATATTGTCCCAAGTGCCATAATCCTAACTGATGTACTGCAGCATTTTGTCTCCAGACGATCTCTATTGAATTGAAAATCAATTCTAAGCAATAAGAAGCAAAGGGAGCAGCAGAGAACAGATAAAAGGGAATTGTGTATTTCTTTTAAAGGAATAGATGGGTGGTTCAGCCACTGAAGGATTTCCCTTTGGGAGATTATTCCTTTGATTTCCATCACTGCCGGCCCCACAACCGAATGATATCTCTTCTAAATGGAAATAAAAAGCGCTTACGTAATTTGGATTTATTCTTCAGAATGTTTTCCCTTGCTGTTCTTAGAAGCTATGACAAGATGAAAAATATTCACTACGGGGTGAATTATTGTACCGATTGTGGTGTGTTGTTAATATGCATTGGTTCCCCTGGCTGCTCTCCCATCTCTCTCATCCTCTGATCTGTAAAATGAGCCACTGATAATAGTAGCCTAAAGAAGTATCAAGGCAACTCCATTGGGTATCCAAAGAACAAACAATCATTTTAAACTCTGAATACATATATTAATATAGGATGTAGGCTTGTTGTGCTTATGGCAAAATGAGCACATTTCCAAACTTGCTGTGCACATGTGAGCAACTCTTGCTATGACTGTGTTGCAACCATACAGCAAATCAAATATTTCCTTTTATAAAATCTCCTTGGGTTACTTACAAACTCTTTTGTGTAAACAATGTTATTTCCCCAAAAAACACCTAATACAACATACCTTCTCCTTTCATTAATAAATTGTAGTTTATCTAATTATGTGCCTGATATGTTACACTACAGGACTTTGGGAAACTAGGCAGAATGAAAGGGCATAGATTTACTCTCAACAACAGGAAAACAGAAAGTCTGTTGGGGGCACATTTCAGCAGTGGCAACCACATTATTAGTGACCTTAGTGAACTGTCCTAAATTAATGAGCATCTGACAGTATCTGTTTTGGGTGTATGAGTGCAGACAATACTTGAGCTTATTAAATTGTAAAATCTATCTTCACTCACATCACTAATCTCAAACTACTAAACTAACTAAAACTGTAGGGGACCAAAGGTTTACTTGTACTTTTATTCAAGCAGTCCCGAAAGTTCATACACCTAAGTATGGTCCTTAAGCTATATCCTTATCCTGGGTTAAAGTAATTAAGAACGGTCCAGTATGCCATTGTTGTATAAAAGGGGAAGCACACATTTTTCTTGAGACTTGAGACAGCAGAGGATTGGGCCTAGGCAGAGGCAGGTTCAGCAGGTGAAGCTAGTGCCACGATAGTCCTGTAATAGACACTCCAGGAGTGAAAGACAGGGTCAGGGTAGCTAGAAAAGCAGCCAGGGGCTCCATCTAGTAGGCTAGTTGGGTTAGTACCTTGTGATGACAAGGCCAACAGCATAGGGACTGAAGTAGTTGAGCTCAGAGGTATAAAGATCCTTGGAGGGAAAGACCATTGTGAGCTTCACCCAGTACTAGGGATTGATTCATTGTAGGCAGCAGTACTTCTGGAGTGGAGTTGTATGAGTTACAGCACCAATGTCCTACCAAGATCTAAGGTGGAAAGTTGCCGTGGATAGGTTTGAATCCATGGATTGTTTCTGTTATAGGGCTGCTGAACTTTTGGGCTATTACAGAAAATACAGCATTTCTAGCCATATTCTCTTTTACAAGCTTTAGTTTTCCCTTTGAATAGCAGGATGGCTTAGGCCACAACCCTGATCCACCAGGACCAGTTATGCACAGAAATGTCTCTCATTATCCAAAAACCTGTCTCACTTTCCAGTTAATATTATACATCTCTGTTTCTCACATACTGTATACCTTAAGATGGCCATAAACAGGAAGATTTTAGCTGCCGATTTAGCTCCATGGATCATACTGGTCTAAAAATCTCATTGGGCAATGGTCACATTGGCTTGTTGATGTAGTCCTTGGCCCAGCAGCCTCTATCCCCTAGGGCAGGGGTCCCCACACTTTTTTACCTATGTGCAAAATTTAAATGTAAAGAGAATTGGGGAGCAAAACAAGCATGAAAAAAGTTTCTGGGATGCCAACTATGGGCTGTGATTGACTATTGGTAGCCCCTATGTGGACTGGCAGCCTACTGAAGGCTCTATTTGGCAATATTACTGTTTTTTTTTTACAACCAAATTCAAAATAATTAAAAAATAAGCACCTGCTTCGAGGCCACTGGGAGCAACATCCAAGCTGTTGGTGAACAACATGATGCTTTCTGATGAGCCACTAGTCACTGCATTAGAGCCTCAAGGTGAGCATATTAAGGAAATGAGCATATATTTCAATGTATGATCAGCATCAGGCATAGTTTTCCTTTAAATAGGTAGCTTCTTCATCTTAATGTTTGAGGATGGTGGGAGTGAAGAAGTCCCAGGCAGCACTTAATAACGACATTTCTCTGCCACATTCCATCCCTGATTACAAAGCAGCATGCAGCACTGAATAGGCTTTTGTGTGCTGCAGAGTGAGGAGAGAGATAGAATACAAACAGGGAGTAGGGGGAGATAGCAGGAAGAATGGAGATAGTGGAAATTTAAATTCCATTTTTGCCTGCTTTTTGTTTCTTTGCACATTATTTTCTTATCCATGGAAAGGTATTTTCTGCCGTTTCTATATAAACCAGAGCAGGAAGAGCAGAATATACAGTATCCCATTTCCTCTAAATGGTAGCACATTCTACTACTAATCTCTTGCCGGTTATGAAGTCTTCTAGAAGTCTATGATCAGCTCAATCAGTATCTGTAGACTATGGGGACAAAATGTGCAATTAGAGCATTATGCGATAGACGAAGCATGTCAACACAATGAAACATTTTATTTAGTGTTGCTTAACTCAGGGGTCCCCAACCGCCGTCGGCCCGTTAATATGGAAGTACAGGTATGGGGCCTGCTATCCAGAATGATTGGGAACAGGGGTTTTCTGGATAAGGGGTCATTCCTTAATTTGGATGCCCATACCTAAAGTCTACAAAAAAATGTCAACATTAAATAAACCCAATAGGATTCTTTTTGCCTCCAGTAAGGAATAATTATATCTTATCTGCGATCAAGTACAAAGTACTGTTTTATTATTACAGAAAAAGGAAATCATTTTTAAAAACTTTGACTAGTTCATTAAATTGGAGTCTATGGGAGATGGCCTTCCTGTAATTTGGAAGTTTCTGGATAACAGGTTTCCTGGTAACGGATCCTATACCCGTACTAGTGAATTGCACAGCAATTATATTGACCCTGCAGCTAGCAAGAGTTAAAGCAACTGCAGTCATCTTCTTGGCCTTTATGCTCAGCAGTATCAGGGCATTCATTGGTAGCAGAGTGTAAATGATTCTGTGAAAAGCTGCCAATAGATGTGTTAAATGGACTGAGCCACCAATTTGTCCAGCTGCTCCCTTCAGGGTGCCCCATAAAGTGCTCAGTTGGAAGGTCTTTGCCATTGAAGTTACAGATATAGCGATTTCCCGGATTCACATATACCTACAATTCCTGTACAGAAGAGTTAAGACGTGTTTTGTTTTGCAAGTTTGCTCAACTCCTTTCCTGTAAAGATATTATGGCATTATCAATGGGCCATCATGCCAAGCACATACAGGTGTAGGATCCGATATCTGGAAACCTGTTATCCAGAAAGCTCCGAATTACAGGAAGTCCATCTCCCGTAGACTCCATTACAATAAAGTTACAATTTTTAATCTCTGTAATTAAAAAAACAGTACCTTGTACTTGATCGAATATTATTAACATATTATTAATCCTTATGGGAAGCAAAACAATCCTATTGGGTTTATTTAAAGGGATCCTGTCATCGGAAAACATGTTTTTTTCAAAACGCATCAGTTAATAGTGCTGCTCCATCCATTTCTCAAAAGAGCAAATCATTTTTTTTATATTCAATTTTGAAATCTGACATGGGGCTAGACATTTTGTCAATTTGCCAGCTGCCCCATGTCATGTGACTTGCATGTGACTTGCAGCCTGCCAGAAATGCTTTCTGGCAGGCTGCTGTTTTTCCTTCTCAGTGTAACTGAATGTGTCTCAGTGGGACATGGGTTTTTACTATTGAGTGCTGTTCTTAGATCTACCAGGCAGCTGTTATCTTGTGTTAGGGAGCTGTTATCTGGTTACCTTCCCATTGTTCTTTTGTTTGGCTGCTGGGGGGGGGGGAAGGGAGGGGGGTGATATCACTCCAACTTGCAGTACAGCAGTAAAGAGTGATTGAAGTTTATCAGAGCACAAGTCACATGACTTGGGGCAGCTGGGAAATTGACAATATGTCTAGCCCCATGTCAGATTTCAAAATTGAATATAAAAAAAATCTGTTTGCTCTTTTGAGAAATGGATTTCAGTGCAGAATTCTGCTGGAGCAGCACTATTAACTGATTCATTTTGAAAAAAATATTTTTTTCCCATGACAGTATCCCTTTAATGTTTAAATGTTTTAGTAGATTTAAATTATGGAGATACAAATTTCGGAACAATTCCTTATCTGAAAAACCTGCCCGAGCATTCTGGATAACAAGTCCCATACCTGAATTTCCATTCCAAATGCAAAGTTCATGTCCATTACCCTCTCTCCCCAATGCAGGTATTTCTGCGAACAGGGGAATAACCATGACATGTTGGACCCCCCTTCATCCCATATGCACACTCCAGGGTTTGATCTGCAATTCAACCCCAATCATCACCCATGAATGGCCATCAATTGTAGCCAATGAACTGGCTTGTGCATCATGTGAACACTTTCTAGTCTAGAATTCTGTATAATTGCTTAATCTTATTGATTGAGTGGCTCAGTACAGTACATCCTCTGCATTTGTCTGTTTTTCTATTAAAGGGGCAATTCAGTTCAGTTTATTTGATCTTTTAGTATGGTATAGATGACACACATTCTATGTAACTATTCAACTTGTTGTCAACACAGCTACCTGCATTTCACCTGTGTCCAGTGGTTCCATGCTACAAATGCCATCTAAGTAATTAAAAGATCCAAATAGAAAAAGTACAAACAGGAAGAAAAAAAAGAAACCGCCCAATAAGCCAAAAATATGAATTTCTCTAAAACCTCAAAAAACCAGAGTTGTTCAGATAAATTAAAAAAATCTGTAAACCTCTAAAAGTCCGAATTGTTTAAAAATGCCCAGTAGGATCAGTGCAGCTCCCATTGACTTCTATGGGACCGACTACTTTTACTTGCTGAAGTTTTGTATTCGAGTTTTTCGTGGTTTTTACATTTAATAAATCTCTAATTTTTAAAGTAATAATAAAAACAAATTTTTAGAGAAAAATAAGATTTGTGAAAAAAATAGAAAGTTTTATAAATGGACCCCTAACTCACGCATTCAGTAGATAGAATAAAAAAAAAAGTCAACACAGGGGAACTCAAGCTGAAACTCTGTAAAAAACATTTATAAAGCTCCAACATATTCTATAATCCACAACTGCAGAGAAATAAGACCCAGCGGTTAGGCCCCCCTCCTGTTTACTACACCTCACCCCCAGATTCTGCTTCCTCTATAATCTAGAATTTGGTCTAGGTGGATCAAGTGATTTTACAAATCTCCTGTCATACATGTCTGGGTCAATGATGCCCTATCCAGGGGTACCAGGCAGGTCTACCCCTTCTCCTCCATGCGCTCACAGTTTAACTGTACACAACTGATAAGCCAGCCTCCCAGCATAACAGAATTTCTCTTGGATAGGACTGGTATAATATATTCAAACTGGAACTCTAGTGACAGAAGTTACAAATTTTTAATCTTGCAATAATAAAGTGATTACTTGGGGTTCTTACAAAACTATAGGATTTCTTTATAGCAAAAACACAGCCTGAAAAAAATATGGGGAAATATATAAGGTAAGAATAGATTTTACGGTCCCAGACCAGATTTACAGCAGCCTGTGTTATGGAACAGCAAATGCAAACCTCCAAAATCTTCCCCCATTGATTTCTTATCTTGGTTTGCCTTCTGTCACAAGCAAATAGCACTGCACATGCCCAGCAATCACTTACATGCTGGAAAGACAAAATAAAGAGAGACATTTGTTAAGTCCTAATTTTAACAGCCATAAGTAAAGCTTTAGGAAGTGTGGCCTTGTACTTGTTGTCATGACAGTATTGTTTCAACTTTACTTTTTATTTTCCTGTGGGTTTTCTCTGGTTTATTCCACACTCATATACAAGAAGGCTAACTGTTTCCTGACAATATTAACCCGAATGTATATGAATGTGATGGGACCATAGACTGCAAGCTCCATTGAGGCAGTGACTGATGGGGATGATACACAGTGTTTTACAAAGACTATACAAATGATAATAATATGAATACCAGTGATTTCTTGTAAGAAGCAGCAGCATGTTGGCAGAGCTTCATCATTACTTGGAAATGACTGTGCTGACACCTTGTGGCAATGTTTTGGTTTCACATATATTGTGCAGAACGTGCTTTTGTTTAATGTATTGTCGTATTAAACATACAGTATATGTTAGTGATGTGCGGGTCAGGTTTTTCCCAACCCGCTTCCGCCCCATATCCGACCTCGCAGGGCCAGGCCATGCCGACCGGGCACCCAAGGCACCCGGTCGGCTTGCCCACGCCCCCACCCTTGTGCAAGCACGGGGCAAGTGCTCACACGCCATAGGAAGCAACGAAGGAGAAGTAAGGGCAGAGGATGAAGGTGGGGGGAGGGGCGGAGGGAGGGAAGAGGGGAGGAGAGCAGCGGGGGGGGGACAGCAAGCAGGGGAGGGAGACACCTGGACTAGGGGTAGGAATAAAACTTTTGAATAGGTACCTGCCCAGCGCCCCCACATCTTTGCACCCTAGGCAGGTGCCTCTTCTGCCTACCCCTAGTTCCGGCCCTGCAACCTCCCACCACCGGCGCCCGACTTCCGGGTTCCTTTTATAGACCCACTCCCACCGGCCAATGAAATCACAAAAGGGGCAGGTGCGCAGGCTCGTGGCAGGGAGAGCAGGAATAAGAGCTTGACCCGGACCCGCAAATGGGGGTGCGAGGTCGGCCGAAACCCGCGGGTCCCGCAGGTGTCGCCCCGGCGCGCACATCACTAATGTATGTATATTTGTATAGGGCTCCTTGAGGTCAAAGTACTGTGGTTTTAGGGTTCATTCAGGAGCCGATTTATTTATGTTCAAGTAAGTTTTGCTTCAATTCAAGCATGATTTTTTTTATTACAAAAACTTGCCACCTAAAACTTGCCAAATTGAAAAAAAATTGAGCCAAATCGCAGCTTCAAAAGTAAGCATGTCCCTTGTATATAAAGACTTCTTTGAGGAGCGATTAGCACACACAAACATGGCAATGTGAAACATATACACACAAGCTTAGCAATGTGTCTGTTTATATTACATTTTAGTACGTTCTACAGGTATGGAATCCCTAAACCCATTATCTAGAAAGCTCCAAATTACTGGAAGGCCGTCTCCCATAGAGTTCCTTTTAAATGAATTAAAAATGTTTAAATTAATTCCTTTGTTCTTGGTAAGAACAAAACAGTACCTTGTACTTGATGGTAACTAAGTTGCATGAGGCCATATTGGTGGCCAAAAATTCTATTTGGTTTTTTTTCATGTTTAAATGATTTTTAGCAGACTTAAAGGGGTGGTTCACATTTAATAAACTTTTATAGAATGTCTAATTCTAAGCAACTTTTCAATTGGCCTTCATTTTTTTTTACAGTTTTATAATTATTTGCCTTCTTTTTCTGACTCTTTCCAGCTTTCAAATGGGGGTCACTGACCCCATCTAAAAACAAATGCTCTGTGAGGCTACAAGTTTATTGTTATCAATACTTTTTTTTACTTCTTATGTTTATATTCAGGCCTCTTCTATTCTTATTCAAATCACTGCATGGTTGCTAGGGTAATTTGGACCCTAGCAACCAGATTGCAGAAATTGCAAACTGGAGAGCTGCTGAATAATGTCATGATGAATCAGTCTCTACATCATACTAAAAGTTTATTCAAAGGTGAACAACCCCATTAAGGTATGAAGATCCAAATTATGGAAAGATCTCCTTACTAGAACATTCCGGATTACAGATCCCATACCTGTATATGAATCTATTCTAAACACTTTTAATTTTTCCCCTACTTATTTTGAATTGTTTATAGCCATTAGCTTTTCTATTCGGGCTATTTCAGCCTGTAACTGAAGATACTAGGGGTCATTTACAACCCTGGGGGCACAAGTGCAAGTATGCGCCTTAGTGCTAATTTAACTCTTTTAACTCTTAATTAGCTCTTGTTTTATGTTGGTACGTTATAAAATGTGAGGCATACAATGGGGTAAAATGCAAGCTTTGAGACGATTTTCCAGAGATTTCATAAAAACCACTATGTTTTGCATAGCTTTGCAGTTTGGTAGTTTGCAGTAGAAAGACATACCGTATTTATCCATTTTCAATTCATCAGAATTTGCACTTTCAGAAAATATATTGTTTTCTAAGGTCTCTGCACTGTTAAGAGGTCTTATGGCACATAATACACATACCAGGTGCTTATATTGCAGTAGCCATAGTGTCAGATGTGAAAATTCATTTGCAGTTTTCATTTGGGCGACTCTGTACGCCACATACTTTGGTAAATCTATGCATATTGGGCATCACCCTGTTCAGTAGACCACTGGTGTTAATATTTAGGGTGTTTATTCTTTGTACCTAATGCTACGTGGGAGATAAGATGCTAGAAAGTGAAAGCAATTTTTAGGTATTTCATTAAAACTATTGGGAAAGCATTTGAAGGAGAAAGACATGGTTACCCATTTTCGATTCACCCAAATCTGTACTTTGCAATAATATATGGTCTTTTAGAGGGGTCAACATTTTTTTGTGCTGTGCCGATTATTCAGTAGCTGAAGTGACTTTCAGGACAGTTTGTATGCACTACCTTTATTTTGGGGTCTCTAAATGACAGATAGGTTGGTAATACTATATACTGTTCAGTGGACCCTTGGTATTCATATTTAGGATGTTTTTTCCTTGGTACCTAATGCTATGCGAGAGATAAGATGTTTGAAAATGGAAGCTTTTAGGCAATTTTCCAGTATTTCATTAAAACTGCCAATTTTGCATATCAGTAGTTTGGAGTAGAAAGACATGGTTAGCCATTATGGATTCAGCAGAATGTGTATTTTTCAAAAATATATGGTTATCTGGGGTAAACCTACTGTTCCATTAATTTTTGGCTTTTGAAGTAAGCTATTTTCTGCTGTAGTGCTGTAAGATTTGGTATTTTACTGTAAAATTATGCATATCTGGTATTGGCATGTTCGAGAGACATGAGGCTATCCAAATCAATAGAATTTTTGGGTACAAAATCAAATATTTTTGTGGTGTGAAAATTACCCCATAGGCCTGACACTCCTTATATTTAGTTCATCAGGTGTAAGACAAGGACGTCTTCCTCAGGAAGAGACATCGGCCAATAAACATAAGAATAAATTTTTTCATATTAAATTCAGAGTGCGTCCGTAAAATGTTTTTGTGTGCATTGTTTTGGTATTTAGAGCTCTAAATCTGGTTATTGAAGTGGAAATACACAAAAACTCATGCAGATTTAGAAAGATTCTCCTGAAATAAATGTATAGTTTTTGCAGATAAACTAATCCCCCCCCCCAGGACATTCCCCTAAATTAAGGGAGTACAAAATGTTAACAAAAACTGCTGAGTGCAAATGAATTGTGAAATTCTAAGGCATTTAAAGGGTTAACTCCTCTGACATTACAGGACAGATTTATTATGTGGTGTAAAAACTGGTGGAATAATTCGCCACACACACATGCAGTAAAAAATAATGGCGGCAAATCTGGCGTTCGCATGGCGTAAAATTAGAGACACCTTGTTGTGCTTCAAATGTGTCTACGGCTGGCATTTTCACCACTACAGCGGTTTAGATAATAAAGATACAAAAATAATTTGTTATACACAGGTTTTTATTTATGTACAGGTTTATACACACTGTTAGTCACCAGAAATGTGTGTTTTGTTTGTGAATCAGTGCTCTTGGTATCTATATTAATATATAAATATACTTTTATGGACTATTTTTTAACACATTTTGTTTTCCAGTTTTGGTCATAATATAATGCCATGTAAAAATACCTTTAAAAAAAAAAACAACCAATCATAACGGCCATGGCATCAGAAGTTAATGAGATATTACTCTCCTGCTCTAATTAGTGCTTTAAACACCTCCTTTTTGTGCCAGTGCATTGTATAAATGCATAAAGGTATGTGAATTTAAGAGTTCTTTAAGCCCTTGTGGAATTACTTTATAAAAAATCTATCATGGCCACTTGTGAAACCATTTGCAATAAAGGAGAAAATTAATATCCTACTGTATGTTTAGCAATATGGCCCTTGGGTCTGCTAAGGTTAGAGAATAGGGAAAAGTAATTCCTGTAACTTCTGGGCATACTCTGCGCGGTTTCCAATACACTAAAACAGTATCATCTGAGAAAAGCAATTTTTGAGTCTGGCCATATGCTTGGAATGTCTGTCTGGTCTACAGATGTATAAAAATAGCAATGTAAAATGATTTTTTTTATAATGTTAACAAAGTGGCACTGAACCTACAGCGCGGTCCCTTCCACTGTAGAAAATCTTGACAGGTAACAGTAGTTATGGCTTTATTAATAAAAAGGTGGCGTGTGAGTTTCGATGGTTTCCTCTTCCTCCCTTCAGGCCCCCATCATTTTTAGCCACTTTATTGTTTTAAGGAAATTTTACACTGTGATTTCTCAAAGTAATAAAAGCCCCCTGCTTCTTTAAAATCCCACGGGAACCTGAGAAATTCAAGAGTGGATATCCATTAAAAGAGGAGCACTTATAATCAAAGACCTCAGACTGCTGGCCAAGAGGACGAGCTGCTTGCATTAATTAAAATATCCCAGTATTAGTGCAAGGACCTGACAGTAATACCATGAAGTTGCCTTAGGAAAAAAAGATAACGTCGCTGAAGAAATACCCCATTTTGAAAATCTGAAAAGAGCTTACATTATAAAAACACTTTAGAATTTTTCTCTTTAAAATTTCTTTTAAATACATCTTAAAAATAACTTACTAGAAAACAATTATTCCCTTCCCAACCCTGTAACGAAGACACGCGTGCCTTCATTTTAATATGTCCTTTGTAACAGTTTTTCTCTTGTTTTTCTCTTGTGCTTAACAAATTGGAGGCAGATACAAAATAACAAGTGGAGAAGCAGTGCAAATTTGGATGCAACTGGAACATAAACCATTTGCTTTGAGGGAAGGACTAAACTACGTAGAAACCATTGTCCCCCCTTTGCTGTTAGTTAATGGTTCCAAAAATTCACACTCTATGGATGTGAGAATGGAGATCCACTTGAAGAGTAAGCTTGCTCATTGTCTATAAAACAGGCGGACTTCACTATACTGCTACTCGATTGAACCAAGTGCCTTTTTAACATCTGTTCTTTGAATTGATGCCAACAAAAAGGTACGGACCGCACCTAAAACGCTACTGATTCCACATTTTTTTAATCCATTACGACTAGCCATTTTCTTACTGGGTCAGCCTCTGTTATTTCACATGTTCTGCAGCATGGGAGGAGCAATAGTATTTCTTATGAGCAATGAATGTAGACAGACTGCTGAACTTGATGTTACATAGGCGACAGTACCTGTGGTTTCCATTGGGCACTGGAGAAATCAAACTGGGCTTGGGGGGCTGCATTGCTTTGTCCCCAGGAAGTAAAACTTGACTCGGAACCCTTGGAAGTCCATCTTCTCTTCGGCTTTCAGCCAACGGTAAAGAATTTGAAGGGGGGGCAGGAGAAGTTGGCAAAAGAGGTCTGGGAGTGCTTGTCAGTATTGGGCTACCATTAACTGAAGAGGAGGAGGAGGTGGTATCTTTGTAGTTAGAATTCTCCCTCCTTAGACCTGGAAGCTGAAGGGGTGAAGCAGATGATACTGGTGGACTTGGCAGGCTGTTTTCTGATGCACTGCTTGTTTGTCCACGAGCAGGCACCAACACCTCCATAAAAGTGGTTTGTAATCTGTGCCCTGCAGTTGGCTTTGCCAGTATGAGACCATGGACACTTCTAAAATGCTCAAGCAGGTCCCCTCGTATTATCACATTATGAGGACAATAAGGACAAGTGGTGGTTGCAGACAGGGATGCTTCTGTGACAGATGAGTACTGCTGAAGTTGTTTGGGGTCTGAGATAGTAGAGAATGGCAAAGCAAGAGGCTGGATGGTGTCACTGACAGATCCTGGACTCAGAGCTGCCTTACTTTCCACCTTTACCTTCACAGTATCATCTACAAGCTTCCCAGTAGCAGATGATGGAGATTTCACTTTCTGAAGTTGCTGAATAGTTTTTTGCTGTAGAGGTGCAGTTGGGCAGGAAAACTTTTTATGCGCAAGGTAACTTTCCAAGCTGTTAAAACTAATGCGACATGCAGTGCATTCATGGTAGTCCGCAAGTGGTGCCACAGTGGCGGCTGCAGATGGAACAGGTGCTTCTGCCACCAAGCGGGGTTTCTTGCTTAGATCTATTGGCCCATCAACAGCATCTGGACTAGAGCTTGGGGAAGGCATAACAGGTGCAGGTATCAGGCCTGGCATCAGTGCCATAGCTTCTACCCTTCCCAGAGTATGTGGTGAGGGAGGAGTGGATTCTGTTGGAGCAACACCATGAATTTCATATAACTTACGCCGTTTCCGTGTGCGTGGAGTTGGCTGAGTGGTATATGGAGGCCCAGGTTTGTTAACTTCCCTACGACGCAATGGTGGGTCATGTCGTGACGCACAGTAGTACCGTTTGTGCACTACATATGTTTCATGACGGCTAAAACGGATGTTGCAAGCCCCGCAAACTGTGCGGTTTGGGTCTTCTTCTGGATCGTCTAAGGAGCTGGGGCTCTGACTGCCCTCACTCACATGACCACTTCCTGCTCCTTCACAATCCATGCCAGAGTTCTCCTCTAGTTTCACTGCAACAACTGGCGCACTGCTCTCTTCGCCTGCATCTTCTTGTGGTGGGGATGCTTCTTGTTCAGTAGAGGAGAAACCAGATGCTAATGCTGTTCTAGCTGGTAAAGCCTTGACTTTACGAGCACTACTAGAATTTTCATCTGAAACATGTCTTCCAGAGCAATACAATCTTTTATGTACATAGTAGTTGTTAATATTATTGAAGGTAATTTCACACTCAAAACATGTAGCGCCTTTTGGTACAGCAGACCCTGAAAATCCTGCTGGAGTAACTGCCTGGCCCTGTTTTAGACGACTGTGTACTAACTCAGACATCTTGGCAAGAATCTCAGATGCCTGAGGGACTATAGCTGCAGTAGCCTCATGCCCAAATACATAGTGTGGGATAATTACTGTTCCCCCACCAGTGGCA
The DNA here is from genome assembly GCF_017654675.1 of Xenopus laevis. Classification (NCBI taxonomy): domain Eukaryota; kingdom Metazoa; phylum Chordata; class Amphibia; order Anura; family Pipidae; genus Xenopus; species Xenopus laevis. The sequence goes on along the minus strand of NC_054377.1, from coordinate 60,647,356 downwards.
GCTCCTGTCTCATTTGGAACAGGGCTTGACCCAGGAGTAGGACTTGACATTTCAGTCTTCACCTTTATGGCTGGTGATTGCACTAATGCTACTCCATCTTTTGCTTCACAAGTGGTACTTCCTGCTTCACTGATGCTGAGTTGCCCTTCTGGCTCCTGTTTTATATAGAGTTTTAGAGGGGTCTCTTCACTACGAGAAGATGCTGATGATGATGATGAGATAGGTGACTTGGCATTTCCATTTTCTTGTGATTCAGGGTTTTGTTTTTCATTTATATTTTCTGGGGGGGACTTGACAGAGTGAGTGGCAGAAGGTACGGGATTTGTAGTGTGCAGAAGTGCATGTTGTTGAAGACTTGGAAGTCCATCTGCCAAAAATCCACACAAGCCACATTTCAGAAGACTGGAAGAGGCTATTTGGCTCACAACTAGAGAGATAACAGAAAACGGAAATTCTCAAAAGAAGTGACACAAACGTAATATTATTTAAAAAGGTAAGACAGGTTTAAATATAAATATTAATGTTTTATAACTTTTCATTTTATGCAGAGTACTTTCTATAAGCTTTATGAAGCAGAGCAGCAGCTACAGCAATATATGGGGTGAAATGACTCCATTCACCCCTCAAAAAATTAGCAAGAGCGACTGAATCTGGAACATGTAGCTATTACGCTACTAGAGTTTTGGGCAATGCTGAAGTTGCTTTTCCACTCAGTAAAGTCTCACACTGCTGCCTTACTTCACAAATACTAGTCATTCAGTCAACAACTGAGAACATGTCCCTGTAATACTGTACCTGGGTTTGATGACTTGACTGCAGGTACTGCTTTTACAACAGGGTACACATCAACCTTGGATCCTGGTTGGCAGACCATGTGATTGGTCACTAGATGACTGTAAAGGATATCTCTAGTGGTTGAGATGAACCCACAGCCGTGGCAAACACCTGTAACAAGAGACTGGTCAATAATCATGACAGAAATTAGTACACAATCACTCAATGAAGAGGATCACAAAGGCGGTGGGTTTGTTTCTAATTTCTTTAAGTGTCATTGCTGGCCTGTCCCAGCTTCTTAGCTGGAGAGGTACAATTAGTATTTCCCTTTAGTAAATTGTTAATTGTTCTTGCAAGGGGTAGTTTACTTCCCAGTTCAACAAAAGTGAACATGAGTTCAACCTACTTTTTGTCTATGTTTTTTGCTAAACAGGACAAACAGGGAAATTCTGGTCCTTGCCAGGCAGATAATTTAATCACTATTCCCTGCATTACAGCCTAACAAAAAACGCAACAAAAGGGTGAAGTTAGGGGGTTGTATACAGACAAGCTATATATTTGCCTTTATAGGCCCTTAGTACATTTCAAGAATAACCAAGGTTACAGAAATATTCATGACCTGTACTTGCATATTTTTATTAATCATTTCCATAGACATTCATTGCAACAGTGACTTCTGAATGAATACATTTAAGACATATTCTGTGATTTTAGAATGGATAGAGAGAGAAGGCAGCACAAATAATCTTGGCTCACTTTGCACTTCTCTGCATCGTTTCTCAAAGCATCATTTGATTTAAAAATACTTGTAACTGTAGGGGTTTTGGGAGAAAATAATGCATGTGTATTATGTAAGACTGGATTGCACACAATTAATCGGTGGAGCGTATTTCAGACAACAACTTCACATACTGCAATACAAACTGGAACTTCTACTGCAAAGAAAACATTAACAGAACTGAACGGATTGGTATTATGTCAATTTAAACATAAAAATTAAATAATTTTTTAGTTAATGGTCTTTTACTTACCATTCAGGGTGTCTGTGTGAACTTTAAGATGGCGTTCACAGTTGGCTTTGGTAGTAAAGGCAGACAGACAGATCAGGCACACAAACGGTCTCTCGCCTGGAGAAGATAAGAGTACTTGTTATTTAGTCCTTCCAAGAAGATCTCAACAGCACCACCCTGGGCACCCTCTTATCACCAAAGCAATACTAGCCACATCTACTAATAGAGAGAAGTGTGCGGAGTTGTTATTAAGATGGAAAGATAATGTCCTGTGATGCTATTAATCTGAATGGGACACTTTGAACAAATAGATTTGTGTTGTGTAAAAATGAGCATGGCAGATTAATCGGGACCTGATAATGCTAGTGGTTTGAGCAAAAAGCAGACATTTATTAAAGGGCAAATGAAGACAAGATTAAACATCAGTTATTTTATTTGCGCTGCCTCCCAGTGTGACTCTGACTTACCTTCCAGGTTCCTCCAACATGGACCTCATTCTCCAGGCCCTGGGCATAGCACAGACACACAGCTCTAATGTGCACTGTTACCCTGAGCCCTAAGACAAGGAGGGTTGTGGAGGAGCTAGGAAGCACAAACGTAAACTAGGGCTGGATATTGGATGCGAGATGCAGATTATGATTGTGATTAGTTAGCAGACATATTGAATTCATACTTCCAAATAAAAGTCAGAACTACAAATAGCAGTTTAAACCATCATTAATAACATGTATGCATCTAGTCTGTATGTCATATGCCTTTGTATAGCATCTATATGTACATCAAGAGTACATTTATCTACACAGGCCTTTATAACTTTTCATTGCCTAAAGCAGTTTCATGGGAATCTGAAACAGAATATGCAATACTTTGTAGCAGTTTAGTATTTTTTTTTTAGTTATTTCAAACAATCGGTTCAGCCCAATTTGGCCCAAAATTTAGGTGACCAATTTGGGCAGACCTTAATATGTAAGGACGCCATTAGGATGAAGAATGGGGGATGGAAGCGTATGTGTGTAGCAGTGATGTTTTTCCCACCCAACATCCTAACTTGCAACTACAACCTAGTTCGAGCTAGTACTAGTACTCAAGCTGCCTTGTTCCTGACATCAGAGATGATCAGAATAGTCGGGATGGTACAGGCAGACTTTGTGAAAACTCTATCCAACCTACAAAGTAAGTAAGAAGTGGGAGCCTAGCCACAGCATAAAAATCAACTGTAATGAGCGCTGTGGTAGGTCATGCTTACTTGCATTATACACTGACCTGATTTGTGCACCGATCATTCAGCCCAAACCCCACAGCTTTGTCTAATGTGTGGGGCAGGGCAACTATATTACCTAGTGCCAGGCTGCTGACGCGCCAGTAGATGAAAAACAAACAGTAAGATACTCTGTCTAACTCTGGGCAGTGTCATTCTTTGGCTACTAAAGCAAATAAAGTTCTGTCTTGCATAAAAAAGGGCATTAACTCAAGGGATGAAAACATAATTATGCCTCTTTATAGGTCCCTGGTAAGGCCTCATCTGGAGTATGCAGTGCAGTTTTGGACTCCAGTCCTTAAGAGGGATATAAATGAGCTGAAGAGAGTGCAGAGACGTGCAACTAAACTGGTTAGAGGGATGGAAGACTTAAATTATGAGGGTAGACTGTCACGGTTGGGGTTGTTTTCTCTGGAAAAAAGGCGCTTGCGAGGGGACATGATTACTTTACAAGTACATTAGAGGACATTATAGACAAATGGCAGGGGACCTTTTTACCCATAAAGTGGATCACAGTACCAGAGGCCACCCCTTTAGACTAGAAGAAAAGAACTTTCATTTGAAGCAACGTAGGGGGTTCTTCACAGTCAGGACAGTGAGGTTGTGGAATGCACTGCCGGGTGATGTTGTGATGGCTGATTCAGTTAATCCCTTTAAGAATGGCTTGGATGATTTTTTGGACAGACATAATATCAAAGGCTATTGTGATACTAAACTCTATAGTTAGTATAGGTATGGGTATATAGAATTTAATTAAAAGTAGGGAGGGGAGTGTGTATGGATGCTGGGGTTTCATTTGGAGGGGTTGAACTTGATGCCTTTTTTCAACCCGATTTAACTATGTAACAATGCAACTCACCACTATGACTCCTCATATGAATCTCCAGCGAGCTGGTACTAGGGCAACTCTTTTTGCATTGCGGAAAAGGGCAGATTCTCTCATTGGGATACGAATCCTTAGCTTTCTCCTCCATGGATGGGGATGTCGAACTTTGGCGACTGGCACAGTAATACATGAGATGTGCCTGGAGGTTTCTCTCACTGCGGTACCAGATTCCACAGTCCTTACAAGGAAATACATCCTCTGTAATGAACAATACATGACATATGAGGGGCACTGAGAATTGGTGTAAACAAAGATCACCTTAATAAATCATAATAAATATGACATTAGCATTAGTGTTATTATAATGTACTCACTGTTGACAACAGCTGTGGCAAGAATTGCAGCCATACCGGCCTGTTGAGGGAGCAGTTGGAACTCTGGTAGAGTAGAAGTACACTGGGAAGTCTCTCCTGGCTCTTCTTTTATTGTGTAGTTGGGAATGGCCTGGGGCTCAGCCATTAAGAAGGCTTGGATGACTTCATCTTGTTCCACTATTTGTGATGTCTTGCACCAGATTAGGTCACCTGCAACACACAAAAAAATTAGAAATTCTATTTTGTGGAGCATCAATGAATAATAAACTAGGCACATCTTATAAAACACATAATTAAAGCAAAATATTGAATACAATTCCCACTGAAAACAGGAAGCCAAAAATGCATATCGGCTTTGCATGCTTTGTAGGACGGTATTTTACATCAGAATACAGTCTTTGCACTGTCCATATGCAAATTGTGATATTTAAAGAGGAACTATCGTGAAAATGAAACTTTAATATCAGTTTCAGCACACTGAAATTCGAGGTTTTCTAAATCTAAATAAAATAAATTAAAAATTTTGTACTGTTTGTGAAATAATCAAGTTTATCTTCACTATTCCTCTCTCAGCATCTGTTTCTTTTCATTCTCTCTTCATGCAGGAGTTGGGTGTCGGATATTCATTGACAGTTAGATCCAATATATCTTATAGGGGGGCCTTTGCCTAGAAGATGTATTAGAGCTCACTCCATTAAAATCACCAGACACCATGTCTCTCTACATGCAGGATTTGTGCAAAAGGCAGCTATTTTGTTTGTTCTGGAATCAGGTATTTGATTGAGTTCGAATACATCTGCTAGGGAAGAAAGCCCCCCTATAAGATATATTGGATCTGTCAGTGAATATCTGACACCCAACTGCTGCATGAAGACAGAATGAAGAGAAACAGATGCTGAGAGAGGGATAGCAAGGATAAACTTTTTTATTTCAGAACCAATGCAGAATATTTAATGGATTGTATTTAGAATGTTTCTTATTTCAGTATGATGAAGCTTATATTAATTTTTCATTTTTGCGATAGCTCCCCTTTAGATAATTAAGTAATATGTCAAACGTCCACTCCTCCCCTCAAATGAAATCCTTCATGGCATACATAGAAGCAATTCAGATAACCCACCAGCACACCCTGGCCTCTCACGTCAAGCTTGGTCCGGTGCTCAGTAAAGAAGGGGATCGGCACCCTCAGCAACACAAGGTAAGAAGACAAACTACCGGCACTCAGGACTTCATGCAAGCGGGCCAAGCCCTGCGTTGTTTATTGAACGTAACTTTTCGGGGGCGTACCCCTTCATCAGACTGACGAAGGGGTACGCACCTGAAACATTACGTTCAATAAACTCGCAGGGCTTGGCCCGCTTGCATGCAGGGGTGCTTCGCCAATGAGGCGAGTTGAGGCTGTCGCCTCAGGCGGCAGCGCCCCACTAGGTACCAGGGGCAGCAAAAATGCTGCTCCTGGTACTTTAAGAGCGAATTTCTGGGGGAGGGGGGGCAGCAGCAACTGCTGCTGCCTCAGGCGGCAGAGGGGCCAGGATCGCCCCTGCTTGCATGAAGTCCTGAGTGCCGGTAGTTTGTCTTCTTACCTTGTGTTGCTGAGGGTGCTGATCCCCTTCTTTACTGGGAGCCAGTAGTCTTCAAGTATACATTTTTTACCTTTCCGGTAGAGAACAGCATTAGCTTCAGCTTCACAGGAGACTAAAGTCACATACTTCAGCCAGCAATCACCATCCACATCCAACGAAAGGGAGATGTTCTGTGGAAAAGCACAATCAGTTTTATTTTCATTTACAGATACAAAGAACCTACATAAGCTGTGAAAGCAGAGCCATGCAATTAACTCTACATTGTCAGTATAATATAAGTGCAGCATACATAGCATTTTGCTAAATGGAACATTCTCTCCTTATTCAATCAGTGGAGGGGGCTCTCCTGCACCAACATAGTGCACATCCTTGATAGATGCCAGAGAATGCAGTCTATGCTCAAGGAGGACACTTACCTTACTGTAGATCATGCCCTGGCCTAAAATAATAGCCGCCTCCATCCAAACCAACACGGTATAAACATCAGTTTACAAAGACACGTTTGTGTACCATTTTAAAGGGGCTGTTCATCGTTCAATTAACTTTTAGTATGATGTAGAGAGTGATATTCATTTTTATTTATTTATATTTATTATTTGTGGTTTTTGAGTTATTCAGCTTTTTATTCAGCAGCTCTCCAGTTTGCAATTTCAACAATCTGGTTGCTAGGGTCCAAATTACTCTAGCAACCATGCACTGATTTGAATAAGAGACTGGAAAATGAATAGGAGGGGCCTGAATAGAAAGATGAGTAATAAAAAGTAGCAATAACAATACATTTGTAGCCTTAGAGAGCCTTTGGTTTTTAGATGGGGTAAGCGACCCCCCCCAATGGAAAGCTAGAAAGAGTTACAAGAAGACTCCAAATAATTCAAAAACTATAAAAAAGAAAAAATAAAGGCCAACAGAAAAGTTGCTTAGAATTAGTTATTCTATAAGATACTAAAAGCTAATTCAAAGATGAACCAGCCTTTTAAACATTTCATGCTATTTCCACCACCAGAATACACAATGGGAATCACTTATGGTTCAAATGTGACTGCACTTGTGCCATAAACCAAGCAATTCTAATTAACTGCAGAGGGAAGTCATTTGAGTTTGTTCCTGCTCTAATACAGAAAATAAAAAAGTGGCTATAAGTACCATATGTGCTTTAGCTTTGCTTATAAAACTGTTAACTCGTTCTCTCTAGATCTCTTATCAGATCTGATGGACAGCATGGTGGTGCAGTGGGTAGCACAGTGCCACAGACAACTGCTTTGTAACTGGTACTTCAAATATACAATGGAGTAAGATAATAAAATATTTTTGTTCGCGCCTTGTCTTTATTGGCAATAAAAATAGTCTTGTTTACAGAGTTAATTCTGCAAATAGCCACATGGTGGCCCCTTCTCTCTTTTGAAAAAAAAAGCCGCTTTGATAGTTTCCCCATACTGTGACTTATCCAGGGATCAGACTGTTACTCTGAAATGTCACACTGGCTGCACTGTCTGGAACGTATAAGTACACAGAGGTTTCTCAACTGTACATTACAATGTCTCTAATACTCTGGGGATTTGGGCATTTACTCAACTTTATGCTCCTCAATGGAACAAAAGTCTATGAGACAAATGGACAATGAAATAATAATAAATTGTAAATAACATAGCCTAACAAAACTGATATTATACTCTACAGGTTCTATACACGGAAATGATTAATATTCAAGGTTGAAAGACCTAATTTATTTGGGTTGTAGTGGATAAGGCCTAAAATACCATATAATACATGAATTAAAAATGGTCCCTCTCCGGGTATTCTGGCATGATACATTTTTGCAGGGATTCTAGCCATTTGCTTCCCATTAAAACCTGATATATTTATAGAACCCCACCTGACCGACCCCATCTCAGACATCACAAAGGGGGTGTGGTGGAGCATGTGCGCCTATAAAAAGAAGCTGCTGGAGGCGGAAGTGGGGCACAGTAAGGATGCGGGCAGTAACCTGACCCTAGCTCAACTCATCCAGATCAGCACCCAACCCAGCCTGCAGTTCTGTGCTTCCTTATATACCCGCGCCTAACCCACCTCCGTCTCTGTCATGGGCGGGGTGGGGCAGGGAGTGTCTCAATTCGACATGGAAGTTTGGGCACTGTTAGGTCGTGGGCAGGGAGGGCAGCAATGGCAGACGGAAGAGCTTGGCCTGTACCTGCGGGCCAGACCACACATCACTAGCGGGCATGGAGGGTGGAAGGAAAATCTTGGGCCAAACCTTGTGCAGAAGTTGGCCCGAACTTGTTTGGCCTGCAGGTTTCAGGCAGGCAGCGCCTCACTACAAACCACTCTTAGGCCAATGGCACAGCAGAGATCAGCTGAAAATAGTGAAAAAAGGCATTTTCGGGCCAATCTCCACTCCGTTCAGTGTAGCCACACTCATCCAAACCTGTGTACAACACATATCTGTCAGTACAGCTACAGGAAGCTGCTGATGAACTGTACAGTTTCTCTCAGCCTCAAAATTGCATCGGAGAGAAGTGGTGAATACACTTTGTGCTCCCTTGCCATAAGGGACGGTAAATTGTTCATTCAGTAAGAACATACACATAGGGCATACCTGCACACTCTGCACCTCACTGTGGATTAGGTGCAAAGCGCAATGCCAACAGGCACCCGGCAGCCCTGTCCTTACCACATACCATAGGGCAGACAGAGAATCCTTTTTGAATAGAGGGAAGAATGGGGGCTGTCTGCACTGGTAGATAGCACAGGACAAAACATAGCGATTACTTGTTTCTTTTAACTCTCTGCATGTTTTAAATAAACTAGGGATGCACCGAATCCACTATTTTAGATTTGGCCGAACCCCCGAACCCTTCGCAAAACATTCGGCCAAATACTGAACCAAATCTGAATTTGCATATGCAAATTAGGGGTGGGAAGCGGAACTTGACGCGATTTCCCTCCCCGTCCCGAATTTGTATATGCAAATTAGGATTCGGTTCAACCGCATTCCTAAAATAAACACACATATTTATTAACTTCCTGGGACTTAAAATAGTTTTATTTATATAGTTGAATTTTTCCAAAAAAATAAATCATCAAAGTTTTCCAAACAACAGGGTCAAGAACGGCTAGATACCTGCAGTCCCAACATGGTGCACAGGAGCCATCCCAGACCCTGCAACTAATTCTAGCTCTGTCTGAATGTGTTGTGGTTGAGCCTTCAGACTTGCCGTAGAATCCAAGCATTCTGCCTTTCTATGTCTCTAATGAATATTAATGAGTGCAGAGAAAAAGAAATTAATCTGCCTGATCCGCTGATGGCTGCGTCGGTAACGATATGAAATCTAATTATTCCTTCCAATATTTCTAAGACCCACAAACTGAGGGTGATGGCGCTAGTCAGCTTCCAGCTTATCACTCTGATAGGCCGCGTGTTTGTCGCTTGATAAAGAGTTTGGCATTGCTGATGATGCAGAAACACTCTCAATGCCATGCGAGTTGTCTTTCTTACTCCATATACTCACACCTAAATACTCAAAACATACTTACTAGGGATCCACCCAATCCCCTATTTTGGATTCACCAAACCCCCGAATCCTGATATCCAAACACCGAACTGAATGCACACCCTAATCTGCATATGCAAATCAGTGAGGGAAAAAGAAAGCCGTGCTCAAAGCTAAAGATTTTTTTACTTCCTTGTTTTGTGACAAAAAGTCACATCATTTAAATGATTCAAATTCGGTTTGGCCAGGCAAAAGGATTCAGCCGAATCTGAAAATGGCTGAATCCTGGCCGAATACTGAACCTAATCCTGGATTCGGTGCATCCCCAATACTTACAGGAAAAAGCACTACAGTATTTCATATCCAAGTCTAATAAAGGGTTTAAACAATTCCAGTGATAAAACTCATTTTCTGGAGAAGGAGCATAGCTGCAATCTGTTCTGACGACTTTCTTCTTTAAAAGCTTGAGAAGCTAATGGGGTTACTTTGACAATGGTTAAAGGTGTTGCACTGAGCTGAAGGTGTATAGGCACTGTAATATGTGGACAGTATATAAGCTGCATCTTTCAAACTCCCCTCCTCTGTCCCTATGAGAAGATGTGTTGTTTTCCCCTTGAACAAAGAGGTCAGTGTCTCTGTTCTGAACTTTGCCTGATAACCATCGGAAACTCTATCTAGACTGCTTCCGCTGTTCAGGCTTATCCTGGGAAGGGGTGCTTTAAATGCTAGCAACTGCTGGCTGAACTGTGGAAACAAGGACAAAATGGAGGAGGCAAGTGGCCCATCTACATAAGTTATTATGCCTGGGAGAGACAGTGGCCTCTTTATCTGCAAAGCAGCGCAAGCAAACCTGCTGGTCGATTATCATCAACAGGAAAATGATAATGATCACAGATCATAAACTGTTTATACAACCTTAACAAAATACATAACCTTTCTTGTAACCATAGCCTACAATACTGCATTTCTGTCTGACCCAGGAAACTGAAAGGGTATGGTAAGGGTCAGTGTTTGATCATCACAAACTTGTTTTTCTGATCAGCTATGTAATTCAGCAACTGCATGTTCCGAAGAGCAACCTTAGGGGTCTCAATCACAAGTGGATCTTCTGCTGGTCCAGTGCTTATTTCTGGTGAGCATGCCCCCTTTCCCCCTGGCATATTGCACATGTATAAAAATAAATATTTAATCAAGTTGTTCCACGGGCAGACTGACCAGCTGCCCAACCTGTATCTTATTCACAATAAACAAGGGCTTATCTAATGTTCAATGCAGTGTGCCATCCGGAAAACCATTCCCTTATTACCAGAACATGAAGTGGATTTATAGTGGGGGAAACGGTGCTTCTCTCAATGAAAGGACTGCAGTGATTTGAAACTTGAAAGGTCATTCTTTGCTGTGGATTTAAATACACTAACTATTTGGACATTTTCTGAACAGCTCAACAGTCATAAGGCTATGGGCACACAGGTTTACAGTTAGTGGTTGTTGTCAGCCTGAGTATTTTTGCAGGCTGAGAGAAGCAGATCTGCTCAGTGCCCCTTCTCCATCGGTTTGAATTCGATCAGCCTGTGTGTGGTTTCCGGTCGCCTCACGAGGAAACTTTGGAAATCCTATTCGATTCGTATGCCATCCTGCCGGCGATTTGTGTCAGTTTCCACAACAGCAAACCCTCCCCAATCATAAAACTCGCCCAGGGCCCCATCTCTACGTCACCATAACAGCAAGCACAGTAGTATAAGAACCTATGATTTTCAATTTAATGCAGGGGATGTTATAGTGACATGTTCTAGATTTATTAAACAATATCGTATGTATAATTCATGACAACTGCCATATTATTTATTAATCACACTGGGCAGTAATGAGTGCTTCAGTGACAAAAGCAGTGAATGGGTTAATGTGAGCCGATTCTCCCTGAACTATCTGGGAGAGGGGAGGATGTGCGACATTTACTATAGGGGCGGAAAAGGAGCAGAAGATCTTTTAGCCAAGAGCAAGATAGAAGGAGGAGGAATTAAAAGGGATGTTTAATGTGCTAGAGATGAACCTATTCCATCCTGCCGCTCCTAAGGTTCCACTGATAGCTGAAAGAGAGGGAGGCAGAGATGAGCAGAGCTGCAAAGCATCAAGACACCCGATAAGGGCAGGGTGAGCGCTGAAATGCTAGAGAAAATATTTAGACAATAAATGAAGTATCGGGAAGGCAAGCCACTATCTGTGAGGAATCAATCATTTGGCTGTCTTGTGTCTGGACTAGTGGCGCCATAAGATCATAACACCCCCAAACGGGGAAGATAAGGGGTTAATCAAGGATTTCATTCCGAAGAGATAATGGACCCAATCGCTATCACATACCCAGCCTGCACTCGTCTAATATTTCGAGCTTTAACCTTAAAGCAGAGGAGATAATGACTCGACTCTCCCTCCTCTCTCATGTATAAAAGATAGGGAGCTTATAGTTGGAGCATTTTGCCCCATAATAACTCAGGCCTAAATCTCTTCTCCACATTGTACTACAGCAGCTCTTCCAGAACGACCCAGGACTTAACCAGCATGGAAATAATGTTTGCTGCTGGCAGCCATAGCATAGAATGGGATAATTATCACTGATGTTCAACTTTACAAAAGTGGTAGAAATGCACTTTATGCAGTAGTGATCAAATATTTACTACACTGAACTGAAACTTTTTTCTAGTTTCAATTCTAAAACAGGAAAGTACAAAATATATTTTATCTTATCAGCACAACAGAGAGAAAGAGAGACAAAAATCAAAGGTTGTGCATACAATATGCAAGCATTTATACATATGCAGAATATTTGCATTTCGCATATGTATGAGCTGCTATATTGCTTCATAATCTACTTTTTTAGAAGGTGTATAAATTATATATTATGCATATAAACCAGGTAAGTAGTGCCAGCTCTATTTCTCGTGTTTTGTATGTATAAACCAGGTAACCCCAGATTTCAGTCAAATAATCATACATTAGCGTACTTCAGGCTGTTGTTCCAAGTCTTCAGAATAAGAATCCCCCCGGCGATTTACAGCTTAGCCAGCGGGAAGGCAGGGTAGGCAGTTCGGGGAGATTAGTCGCCCCGAAGAAGAGGAGATTTGTCATCGGGCATGGTTGCTAGGGTAATTTGGACCCTAGTGACCAGATTGCAGACTGGAGAGCTGCTGAATAAAAAGCTAAATAACTCAAAAACCACAAATAATAAAAAAACTATAATTCTCTCAGAATATCACTCTCTACATCATACTAAACGTTAACTCAAAGGTAACACCCCCTTTAAGGACTAATAGGTTTATTTATATTTTTTATCATTTTAAGCATAGACATATTTTTATCTGGCTGTTTTTTAATTTAGATCGGTTTTGTAATGGATTTCCACTAAATGAATCGAACCTGAGATACTTTTGGCACATTTTGAAACTTTTCTGGAATTGCCTCAAAGAATATGCTAATATACATTAGCTTCTTTTGCAACTGGAGTGCAAAATACCCCCTTATTTTCTCTAACAATTTTATCTGAATGGCTCCTTCTCTCCTGCAGGACAAACTAGAAATCCACTCTGTTCCTCCTGCTAGAGAGGCAGCAACATTCATTGGTAGGTGTCTCTGACAGTGCACAGAATTCTACACAGTAGACTGGAGTAGTGCCTGCCCTCTAGCTAAAGGAGTGATTTGACTTTCTTTTAACCTGTAGCAGAAAAAAGAGCCATACATTTACATATGGAGAGGAAAAATTCATTAAAATACATTGCAAAGTGGCAGATTATACTACCTAGCAGCAAAATGGGTACACTTTGTTTGTGACATCCCTATCAGTAGATATTAGTTAGGCAGAGCCCGAGTCATGTAAAATTTACTGAAAATACTGAAAGGCCAATGACAAGCATATGCTCTGCTTTCGTATTTGAATGATCGGGTCCTGAAGTCCAGCTCCTGGCCGGTGTATTGTAGAGGTGCAATTCCTACTGCAGTGATTAAAGCATAAAAGTGCCAACACCACTGATATATATAAGCACTTTACCTATTTATAAAGCAGATTTTGCTGCTTTAATAGATACTAAACGTATTTCAGTGTACCCTTTTATGACAAAATTCTCTTCTTGATTTTCTGAACAGCGAGCAGAAATTGATATAGTTTACCAGACGTATTGCTAACTAAATATAAGCTGCTAAGGAAATGTTTTGCTGACCTGTTTTATTCTTATAGCCAATCAAATGTGATGCTATCAAACCAGAATTTGGAAATAGAAATGATATGCTAAGGGGGCCCAGACAGACAGAAGATAATTTAGAGAATTATGAAACCACTGGCCCCTGTGTTCCTTTGTGCCACTAACAACAGTGTTGGATGCAATACACCCAGGACCCAGATCATTGTCTACATAATTCATTACTGTCCTATATCTACTTACCTATTGCACACACAGTTTTAAAAATTGTTGCCAATAGAAAATAATAGGAACATGCCATTTAAAAACTTAGAACAATGAATAGGCCTCCACCATTCTAGCCATGATGTAGGTGTAATATGGAGGAATTCTCTATATAGAATATGATTAATATCATATTTACCAAGTCAGCCGGACCAGGTGAAGATGAGGAGCCAGTGAAGTTCCCTTTGTAGGGTCCCCAAGAGAAGCCTTTGTGCAGCTGACTTCTGGCACGAATATGCCCAACTCCATCTGTAGAAGAAATTTCCAATTCTAGCTCATCTAGAGAGAGGAAAAAAATATGAAAAGTTGATATGTCATAAGCAAAACTGCCATCTTGTATAACATGTGACGGTGAGTAAATCATAAACAGCATTTTTAACTGCCTCGTTATAACACAAGGCCATCACAAGACATAAAATCAATAGAGCTATAGGGTATCTAATTCTTGCCCCCTCTCTCTTTTAGGATGTTTAGACAACTTCCCAACCAATCCATTTTATTGAATGTTACTATGGTGATGGCAGCATAACCAAATTGTGACTTTAATGCACAAAAAATAGAAATAATTTAGACCCTTACATATTTTTTAGCATTGGCAGGGTTAAAGAATAGGCTGATTTTAAAGGCCTGAGGAGTTTTGGAGCAATAAGGAGTCATTGTTGGCAGAAGGTTAACATAAGAGCTGGGAGGTCAGGTCACAAATGTCCAACTGATAAGCTCTCTTAGGCTGACACTTTCCATGTCAAAACATCGATCTATCTTTTCTGTATCAAACCCCAGAAGGGAAAATACACAGCTACTGATAAGGCGGCCTCTACAGGCTGGAAGGACAAACTAACAAACACGGCACAGTAGCTACCCCAGCAGTTACGTTCCCAGGATACTGAAGCAGATACAAAAGGTCTGTGGCTATTCTAAGTGCAAAGATATAATACGAAGATTGGACTTTGGATCATTAGCGTCTCAAACACATCCAGCAAGAGACAGTGCTTCTGGCTAAACATGAATCCTGGTGTTCATGCAATGAGGTTCTTCATAATGAAAGAAACACTTCCTGTCAGGTTAATGATTCAATTAAAGAGGTTTAAAATAGGTACAAATCTGGGCACACAATCTGGGATACAGACATGGAGTGTTCTGGCTGCTTTCATATACTGACCCGTGACAGACCTGCAAAACAATGTAAAGAAGTGCAGCAGCTGCTGGGTTGGTACCATAATACATACATTCCCATCTACCTTTTCCCACACAGAATTTGATGATCGCACTTGATCTGCTTCCCCATCACATGCGAGCGGATGCATCGATTAATCCCGGGGCACTCCCTTTGGTAGACTGTTTTTCTCACACTGATCCCAAGCTAACAAAGATAAGGACTGACCTTGCCGTTATTAATATTAAGAGTACTCAGTGAGCTAATAGTTAAAGGCAATCTTTTTCCCCGATTATCACAGGAGGCAAAGTCCATTTTAAATCCTATCTCTGTATCAATAGTGCTGGTTCCCGTGTCACCACACTCCAGCTAATACAGTCCCCCTTTATCTAATCTACCATCGCAGGCCAGCATCTGATTGGCTGACGCCAGCCAGCTGGTCTGCGTATTATCAGAATATTCCCTATCACTGGGATCATTAAGTAAATGTTGCAGGTAACTGGGGCTGTTTGCTTGTGATAAAGTCACTCAGAAATGAAATAATAAATAACAGCTTTAAACTATTAGAGAGGAAGGGCTAGCGGTAAAGATTACTGAGAATCGTTCTAATAATGAGACATTGTCTGCTTCGAATGCTGACAATATGCACAGCTCTGTAGACATGGTGTATGTGGAAGCCACTTCTTGGAAAAACAGATTGCAATCTAGGCTTTGCTGCCTGAGTCATGATGCCCTCGATGCACCATGGAGAACAAGGTCATAAAAGCAGTGGAAGAAATCGGAACTGTTGAAAGACCACCAAACTACACTCTAATATACATCACATATCGCAGGGCTCCCTGTCTGTGAGAGATATGGCCTCAACTCTTCACAACAAACCCAGTTTTGTTATAAGGGATTACAAAAATTCCCAGTTTATCCAAAAATAATCCTGTCAATGTCAGACTGAGGATACTTTCACATATCTCATTTATGAGGGTCTATAGGCAATAGTCTAGCACAGCACATTGGGCCAGTCGGAATTCTTTGCAGAGAGGCATCTTATTGGAGAAGTCATGTTCTAGCACCTTTTCATGCTTCCTCAAGATTCTCTTCTTCAAACGATACATTAACCAGTCCTACTAAATCTTTTAAACCCTCTTTATCACTCGAATTTTTAGATAGATTATTTTTTTTCCTGTACATATATTAAAATGTCATTGTTATGCCCCTTAGCCACTGGATCTGTGTATGTGGTTACACAGATTTACAGCTCTTCTGTATTTCGTCTATATATAAAGATAAATGAAAGCTATGTACACTAGCCAAATGCACTGGGTACCAATAAGCAATTTTGCTAAATTTCAGTCTAACTGGACAACATCTGTGAGTGTATTCTTTTCCAAACATCCTGATTTTTAAGTTAGATATTTAGTAGATTTTTATCTGTTTAGAATTGCGTAGCTTCAGAGTCAATCCACTAGACCAAAATCATGAAATATTATTGGCTGAATGGATGTTGGCATGTTCATCCTCTTCATAGCCAACTTTAAACAAAGACAGAAAGAAAATCAAACAATTTAAAAAAAAAAAAAAACAATTACACGTGCAAAAATTGTCTCGAGCAAAAATAATTTTGACGCTCATTGACTTCAATGCATTTGGACAAATAAGTTGTGCGTGAAGAAATTTGCGAAACACATTGAAGTCAATGGGCATCAAAATAATTTTGACGCCCATTGACTTCAATGTGTTTCGCATATTTTTCAACATTTTGCAAATTTTTCCAGAGTGAAGTAAAATGGTACAGGTTCACCCACCACTAGTTAAAAGCAAACCCCTAATTTGTTGCTATGGTTACTGCACCTAGACAAAGTTAGTGCCTTTTATTACACATGGAGCTGGAGATTCAACAACCAGCTATGGTCACTGTAAAGTACTGTCAGCACCTTTTCTCATTTCACTTGCACATGGCTGTACACTTATTTTTTACTTTCCATATGTTTAGTGGAAACATTAATATCTTGCAGGGTGGCTGGTAATAATTTTACATGTCATGTCCCTCAAGTCACCTATTGTATTAAGGTCCCTTTTAAGAATACAGAAAAACAAAGATTTGCTTCTTTTCTGATAAACCATGGCAGCAGAACTACAGAAAAACCCTGAAATGGCATCAGCCATAAGAGAAATGGGCCAATGCAGTGTTTAAGGAGGATAATCTCCCCTTTTTGACATGAGATCATTCAGCTGAAAAAATGCAAAAATAGCATCAGAAATTGCAAAAATAAAGATAAATCTATTTTTTTTTTTGCCCAGGCATACCTATATCTGTATCAATAGTGTTGTTTTCCCATGTCACCACACTCCAGCTAATACAGTCCCCCTTTACCCAATCTCCCATCACAGGCCATATTCCACAGACCGAAAGGAAGCCATGTTACTTGTAAGAACCCTTTTCCAATATCCCTTAAGCTCACAGTGTAATGCAACCCTTCTCTCACCTTATTCCACTGTAAAGTGATGGATTCTGGAACTTGTTGTTATCTACATATGCCTAAATGAATGAGCTCATGACAAAATTGGGTACATTTTCCCTTAAACGGGTGGGACTAGTCAGGAGGAAACTCTTGGTTTTCCATGAGGTTCAGCCAGGCCTCATGGTCCTATTCTGTTGTTATTATTTCACTATCAGGTAATTAACCTGGGAGAGGAAATGAATTGTGGAAGCTAAAAGTCTAATAGCCCAATTACACATGATGAATGACAGGTGGAGAATGAAAGGAGCCAATTTTACTCTAAGGACATTGGGTCATGAAGTTCTCCTAAGAAAATAATATATTCAGTGCACGATATAAATACAGATTTGCCTTATGATAAAATAATTATCAGCTCTCTGTAGTCATATTAAGCAATGTACTCACTATAGTTTCCGCAAACTGATACTGCATTGGGCATAACTACTAATCCAAGACCAAACAAAATTGTCATGGTACGTTCCACATTTGCCATGCTAAAATAGGTTTGTTTAGGAATTCTTAGCTTCAGGAGTTAACTCCTAATGTTTCCTCTGCCCAATGGGTATTTTAAGAAAAAAATTCTTTGTGCCATTATATGATAAGGGAACCCCTAATTGAAGCAGCGTCTGGATAACAATTCCAAGGCTGTGATCATAACTCTGCAGAATCACAATCACATGTATTGATTTTTTGACAAGGCACAAACTCAAATCTTGATCAACCATGAACTGTGACCTAAGCTAATAGCTTTGAGATCTTACCTACCCGGAAAGCAAACACACTTTTATTAGCACCTGATTGTAGGGAAAATGGAAGCCTCGAGGCTAACATAAACTGGGAACTGGTGGGGGCTGCAAAACTATACTAAGCTGTGGATCTCAATGTTGTAAGTGAAGTTAACATGCTAATCTCTAGGTGCTGAGAAACAGGGCATGGCGGGGGGCAATATTAACAAGATTTGGAGGCTTGTGAGTTCAGTATTGTGCCCTAGAGAGTTAGCAAAGTCTATGGGACTTCTTTGTCGGTGGCTACTGCAGTTAGTTTTCCAGGGAAAAGCTAAACATATCATGGTACAACAATCTTTAAGGAAATGCAATGTTCTGCTACTTGTAACAGTAATAAGGGTACAGACTGTCTGCCAGAAAAGTCTAGCAAGTTTCCAACTGGAATGGATGTAGCTAATGGGGAGACACTGGGAGTTGTAGTTAGGAACAGTTTTAGGGCTAAAATTTTGAGTTCACAAGAATTACTTGTAGGGTCAAAAAGTCAGATGATATTATGCTTTGCTATTGGGCTTTATGTTGCTTGTGTGAGCCCAGCAGAAAAAAGGTTAATCTGGAGTCAGATTGAGGCTCTGTAAAATCAGCTGGTCAAATGTGAGCACTACATATTTTCACCATGCAGGCATCATACTATAAAAGAAACTAGCTACCCATAGGTCATCCTGGGTCATGCATACAATATAATAACATTTACAGTTTAATATCTCATTCTCCAAATCTCCCCCCCCCCTCGTTTCTAATTGCCCCCAGAGCTGGGGTTAAGGTGGGACAGCACTGCGACCAGTTGATTATTGTAGCCGTTTCATGAACCTGAAAGACTCTGTATTAAGTGGAGAAGAAAGCTCTTGTGTGCTGCTCAGGAAGCGGTGCAGACAGCTCTGGGCTGGCCTTCCAAGGATAGCAAGCCTCCATTCCCAGGAAACCGGGGCAGGAGAAGGAAGCTGAGTACAGAGTGATTAGCTCCCTGCAAGATATGATGAGCAGCCCTGATATCCTGTGCCGGAAAGGGGGAACCACATCTCTGATGTCACCCTAGCTGCTGATAGCCAGAGGACGGCTGTGAAAAATGGAGCTTCAGATTGCCAGGGTCAGCTGTCAGCAGCTGCCCAAAGGAGTAGGGAGAAGTAATCATATGGAGCTGTCAGAAAAAAGGGTACTGCAAATTGCATGGCCTGTGAAGTGCAAGGATCCTGCTAGAAGTCAAGTATATGACCCTGCCAAACTAAGTCAAGTGGCTATATTAACTATAGTGTTAATGACATGGCAATGCCATGAGTTAGGCAGATATATGTAAGTTCATGGTACCATGCAGATCAAAAGCATGTCTAGGTGCCCTATCCAGTTCAGTGTAAAAATAAAAACTGGGTAAATAGATAGACTGTGTATAATAAAAAAATGTTTCTAATATAGTTAGTTAGCCAAAAATATAATCTAGAAAGGCTGGAGTGAGGAGATATTTGACTTAATAGCCAGACTACTTCCTGCTCTGCAGCTCTCTAACGCCGAGTTAGTCAGTGACTTTAAAGGAACAGTTCCGTTTAAAAATAAAAACTGGGTAAATAGAAAGGGTTTGCAAAATAGCAAATCAGGCAGTAACCAATAAGTGACTTGAGGGGCCACATAGGTGAATGCTAAGGATCAATTGCAAACTCACTGAACTGTTATGTCCCATGTGGCCCCCCTTATAGTCGCTGACTAGCTCAGAGTTAGAGAGCTGAAAAGCAGGAAGTAGTGTTCTGTTATGAGTCAGTCCAGCCTTTATAAATTACATTTTTGGCTAACTATATTAGAATTTTTTTTTATTTTGCACAGTCTATCTATTTACCCAGTTTTTGTTTTTACACTGAACTGTTCCTTTAAGGGGAGGGGGCCGCATAGAACATAACTGTTCAGCGAGTTTGCAATTGATCCTCAGCATTCAGCTCAGATTCAAAAGTTATGACTCATGTGCCCCCCGCCCCTTAAGTCACTAATTGGTTACTGCCTGGTAACTAATCAGTAGAAACCTAGAGAGTTGCAAAGCAAGTTGGGTTCTGTTCTGTTAGACATCCAGTCACTCCAGCCTTTATACATTACATTTTTGGCTAACTAACTATATTAGAAACATTTTTTTATTTCTACCCAGTTTTAATTTTTACACTGAGCTGTTACTTTAAAATATCAGGTTATCGAGTCCTGAATTTTAATAAGATGATATTATCTTGGATAGGGCACCTAGACATGCTTTTGATCAGTTTTTATTTTTACATGGAACAACTCCTTTAATTGACAGAATGCCGCAAGTTAATAAAATGTTTGTTGAGTTTTGTATTTCTATACCTGATGCTGGTAAACTACATATATAATGCCAGTCACCCCAATGGCTTAACAGGTGAATGATGGGATAGCACACAGGTCATTTATTGCCAACTTGCATACGCCAGCAAAGAGGATCTGGTCCATTGTATGGATAAAGGACACCTCTAACAGAATGTATGGCAGTTCCCATTCTTTTGTAAAAATGCGAATATATAGAGGATATTAGCAGCACACAATAAGCCATGGTCTTATGCATTACAGCTAAGGGAAGATAAATAGAAGATACACTTAACTTACAACCACAGTATTTTTCCATTTAATTTTGCAAATTTTTTTGGAGTGTTAATCTAAAACAAATATTTCTATCTGCCGTCAAAGCAAACACTCCCAGATAGAGAAAAAATAACTTAAATTATTTTCCACACCCACACATACCAAAAAAGGCACTTTATCAGCCAGATCTCTCCCTCCCCTGTCCATCAGTACATGATGTGCTGCCGTGGTCAACACTACTGCTCCCCTGATAATGAAACCTTGAGGTTTTCACCAAAACTCCAGGCATTTGGAGATTAAGGAGGCAGGAGAGTGGATGAGATAAAAGTAACAGAAAAAAAATTTCTCATCGTGTTTAATGAGATAATTTAGAAATAAACTGAAAGGGAATTCAAGCAGAGCGAATAGAAAAGTCTTAGATGGATTCTTTTAAAGCCGTTTTAAAAGTGGCTTATTAAATGAGTACCTATAGGATCTTTCTGCACCTTCTCTGCATTGCCTCCAAACAGCCGCATGTTCAGGCACTCCACCCAACCAAAGGGGTTCTACCACCACCCATTGCTAACCCCACCACAAAGTTGTACTGGCAAAAAAGGCTGTGTAAAGTAATAGCAGGCCAATGAGAACATGAGACCGTGAATTGAGAATAATGATTAGTTTAAATGTAATACAGTTGATAGAATAGCAAACTTGGTTGGCCACTGACCCCAGCTAACCAAGCAAACAGATACAAACACTGAGCAACCAAAGATGGACTTGGACACTGAAATCTTAGAAATCTAAAACTTAACCAACAACTATTTTTGGGAATTGTTATCAGGAGCTTAACCACAGAGACAGCAATCCATATAACATAGGGGACCTGGTAGTAGTGATGTGTGTGTCTGGTGTGTTCGTGCATGTCCTGCTTCAATCTCCTGACGTTGCAATTTATAGGTTTGCGCCAGTGTGCCCCACTCCTTTCGTGACATCCCAAAAGGGCAGGCACAGGTCTATAAATACTAATATTCGCCAGGTTGGGTAATAAACGAGTGGGTTAGGATTGGTGTACAGGTGGACTTTTTGTTACTTCTTTTATAAACAGACTTTTTTAAAATATGTATTCAGTACAGAAGGTGTTTGGAATGGGAGAGAAGGCTAATACTTTTTGTTGTGGGGCCCAGTAACTTCTATGTACATCATTGCTGGAGTCAGATTACCAGGAACCTCCTGTTCATTTCAGCATGTTATCTTGGTCTATTATAAAAACCAAATCACATTTAAAAGAATGCAAAACCAAAAGAATGCAAAAGATATGGACAGCAGCTCCTCTTTGCTTTATCTGCCGATGCACCATGAGCAGCCTAACCTGCCTGATTCCCAAACTGACCGATATCCATAGCATATATCAACCCACCATACGTACATCAATACAAGTAAGATATTATTAGTATGTGTTAGGCCAGTTTAAGCTGAGAAATCAAAAATAAGAAACAGAAGCACTGAACAGCTGTTGTGCTATAAGAAAAGCCAATTTTCCCTCAAACTCTTTGGAAACTTCCAGTGCTAAACAAGCCCTGTGAATTCTGTATTTGTTTGCTCAAAATGTTTCATGGAAACCTTTAAAGAAAGTCATAAAGCCTAGCTCTTTTCTAAACATACCAAAGGCTAAACTATGTCCTTTAATCTGCAGCATTCAATATTTTCCTGCCAATGGAAACTCACTTTGACATTCATTACATCTCTGCCACTTTTGCTGCAATATTATACTTGTATGTCTATAGCACAAAGCCAGACTAGAGCCCACTATAAAATGCAAATTATCACAAAATACTACATATAGATTAGATTTATTTTATCATTCACTGGCAGCAAAGTATGTATGATGGCACGGTTTATTATGAGCAAAGCAAAATTACTGGCACACAGGACATTTCTGACCAAGGAGCGTGCCACCGAAATATTACAGTAATACGCAGGGTTCTCCCCACTTGCATTATATCCTGTGTGCCGGTAATTTTGCAGTATATTGGAGGGTGTGTTCCCTTCTACTGTGCACCGGACTATCGCTTAGAAAAATAGGCCAGGTTGTGCTGTGGGTTATTTATTGGACAGTTTATTATAAGGTCATAGTGTTACTTATCGTGCTCATATATATATGAAAGGACCTGTCCAATACTTTTTTTCACACAAACACGAATTAACCATAACCTGAAGAAATCTGTTGTTTGCAGAACCAAAAAATGGGGGCACCATCGAGACACAAACTAGATATACAAAACACTAGCTGTAAGAAGACCACAGGAGCATAATCTATATATTGCTACATTGCCCTACGCAAGGGTGAATCATTAGCATAGGTGGATCAGTCAATATTACTCATCCACTTACTGATGCATCTGGGCTGCAGGTAACTGGCTTTATAAAAGCACAAACTTGTTCTATTCTGGCTTTGTAGATGAACCTGTACATAGAGTGATAGAAAGCAGGTTTTCTGTTTATGGTTTAACATCAAGCAAACATGCCAAGTTAAAAGCTCTAACATGAAAAACAGCTTTACAGTCAGTAAATACAGAATACAATATGCAACTGTGCCCACATTATAGGTCAGATAGACCTATATGGCTGTGCATATATATATTATATAGTGTGTGACTGTGTGTAAGCAGGAGAGGGGAATATTACAAGAAAGAGTGTGCTCATCAGTTTATGTACCAAATTAAACAACACTACATCTGTTAATGCTCCCAAGTTGAGGATTATAGATTATTGTTATCAGCTATTTGCATATCAGAATTTTAAGCAGTCAACCCCCTCCAGCAAACAAGGTCATTCCAAAGATAAAAATTCAGTTATGTTCTGTTTTTTTTTTTATTCCCAGCCACATCTAGACTTGCTGAATATGGTATTAAACTGACAATATCACCAGAAAAACTATTTTATTTGCCAATTAATATTCCCTAGTTACTTAAAGTGATACTGACACTAAAAAATGAATTTTAGCATATGAATGTACTGTACATTAAATGTTACCTATAGGTCATGTTGATCATTTTTTGCTGAGAGGTTTGTTTTTGTATATAATTGTTAGTTGAAGTTCCTAAGCCTGACTCTCTGACACTCTGACTTTGCCAACCTGACTGTCCCATCTCAGCCTGTTAGTTACAGTTTCTAATGCTAACGGACTCCTGCTGTATATGGCAGCCCCCTCATACAGGAACATGGGGGATCAGACAGGTAATGGACATGTAAAAGCATCATGCAAATGCTTTATGGCAAAGTCAGAAGTAGCTTGCAAAGCCAATATTATAATAGATGTAAAAAAAAAGTTTAATTTCAGGTGTCAGTATCTCTTTAAAAAGACCCTGCAAACACATTGGTGGATTTCACAGTAGAGCCCAAAACGCAAGAAAGCTTTACTGGTGGAAAAATTCAAATTCCCCATCAATTATACAACTGCACCCAATGCATTTCAAATGAGAAGATTCCTGTTTAAAATTAGTTTTTAAACAGAAGTTCTGTACAGAATATGTTCAGTCTAGGTTGTAAATATTAAGCAACAATGTTATTCTTAAAGGGGTTGTTCACCTTTGAGATAACTTTTAGTATGATGTAAAGCACTGCGTATCTTGACAGCGCTATATAAATAAATGATGATGATGATGTAGAGAGTGATATTCTGAGACAATTTGCCATTGGTTTTCATTTTTTTATTTGACGTTTTTGAGTTGTTTCGCTTTTTATTCAGCAGCTCTTCAATTTAGATTTTAAGCAGTCTGGTAGCTAGGGTCCTATTTACCCTAGCAACCATGCATTTGAATAAATCTCCCTGTATACGAGGTATCCCGACTGGACAGTTTATACGTCTAAGACGTATATGATCAGCTTGGGATGATTTCATGAATGAGTCAATGGAGTTGTGGGGCAGGTTTGTCGAACGAGGATATGAAATCTCGGTCATTAAAAAAGCTTTTGATATAGATGTGGGCTATGATAGGGATAGTTTTCTGTGTTTCGTATACAGGTTTCGGTAATTTTGTACAGTCTTATTTATCTACGTATTTGAAGATGGCTGTGTTTATCCATGTATTTGCTCTTTTAATATGTATAGCTCGACCTTTGATAAATCTGCCCCTAATACAAGTCAACTTTGGAATTAAAAGAATAGTGGTGTTCTTACCATTCAGCAGTGTGGGGCAATACAACACACACACATATAAAATTCAACACACTAAAAGCGATAAGCAACATATCTCTAATATGCATGCTTGTGAACTTGAGTGCAGTAACAGTAAACTTGTTTCTATATCCTTCAGCTTTTTTTATGCAGGAGCAATAAACCATTATATCAGACCGGGGTCTACGTTTGCAGCTTAAGTGTTAAATTATAAGAGGATGTATGTGTAGCAATTTTACATATAAAAAACACTGATCAAATATTGTATGACGAAGATCAACTTACGATTAGCCGCAGGAAAAGACTCCTTCTAGTACCCTGTCACTGGAGTACCATTAGTTCAAGTGACCCCGTTGTTTTTGGCAGAAAGTTTGTTCCTCTCCCCTCCTTTTCTATTCTGGGAGTTTTAAGAAACATATTTTGGAGAACAACAGGCTTCATTCTTAAGGGATTGGAGCTGGGCGAGACATTGGCACTGCCAGCCTGTTCTCAGGCAACATTAGTCATGTAAGCAGGATCTTTGATAAAAACGCACAGGGGTGAAGGATTCCAGCTGTGTGATAAATGGCCCATTTGTGCTTCTGGGCTCCTTTTTCAATTGCCTTTACTCTTGGGCACAGAGGACAGAAAAACTCAGGAGACACTGCCAAAATATCTGGCACTCTACAATTATCCTTAGCTCCAGAGATCCACCCTGAACTGTTGTCCTGGATGCTCGCTACCTATTGTCTTTTCTGTAATAGAGCATTTGCATGCTTCTTTGTCTGTTCTCGTCTATGAATAAAAGATTACAGGGCCGGTAGTGTCTGGAAGAAAAACCTTACTATAGAACATTTCATCCATAGGATTTTGACTCAAGGGACGTTTCCCATTGATTACTGCACAAGTAACCCTAGTTTGCACTCTTGAGTAAGGATTAGTTGCGGTACTGTACTAATTAGAAAGCAACCCAGAGTGATTTGTTGTGTTTTCTATCACTAACTGGCAGTTCCAGTCTTTTACTATATAACACTGTGTCCCAAGTGCGAATGAATTATCTCAAATGTTTTATATGAGGTTTGCTGGGCTCCTGGCAGACACAAGCAACTTATTATTGTAAAAGTGGAGGCTAGTGGTTGATATTCATCTACATAATTTATAACGAAAAGTGACTTTACATCATTTCCCAGTTTTATACCAAAAAATTTCTCTATTAAACAGACAAAAAGTCACATATAGGTAGTAATTATATAGGTATTTCTATTTCCCCCCTGTTATCACATGACTCCACTGTTGCTTACAAGGTTAATAACAAGAGGTTGCAAACAGATTTGTCTATGGAGTATACCTTAGACCCGACATATATAAATACAAAATGTTGTTCTCTTCATCCAGAGGTATATATCAGTGAAAAGAAACACAGTAAAAACTCACTTTTACATACCCTGATTTTAAGTTTCCCCTAATTGCATTGCCGTGATTTTACATTTTCCCAAATTTTACACAATTTTTTTTCCAGGTCCCCTGTTAAACATAAAATTGTGGTTCTACTGTAGTATACATTTTCCCTATAGTTTGGTATTTAAACCTAACTCTTTGAATATTGATTACAAAATGTAAAGAAAGAAATATGAATTTTTAGGAATTTAAAAAAAAAAACCAACCCCCCAAAGGTCCGCATTTAATTATTTCCTCCCTTGTTCACTTGTTGCCCTAGTTCTTCCAATAAATGTTTGGATGATATGAACTGCATTTGTGCCAGATGCTAGCAATTATTTGCGCTGCTGCCCTCTGTAAAGCTACAACAGAATTTTTAATCCAATGACCACACATGCTCAGCATCCGGCAACGCCAAGCAGAAACTGAATGCTGGGCTGGCTGGAAAAGCAATCACAAATATACTAAATACATAAGTGAAAGCCTGGAAAAAAGCTATTTAAAAAACATATCTATCAAGTATAGTTTAGGTTGGAATTTAGAATACCTACATAAATGCGTATATAATCAAATTTAAATAATTGCTGTGCTAAAGTATTTTTGATGTATAAGAAAGGGTGATGGAATCATGGCTTTATGTGAACATGGAAATACAGAATTCATATACTCATGCATTAAAAGTTAAAAAGCTAAATTTATTGACGTATTAAAATCCATTAAACCCCACAGAAAACACATTTCATGCTTACCCAGCACTTAATTATAGGCATACATTTATGTATATATGGCTATAGCAGCAGAGGATCAGCATGAAACTAAAGGTGTCCATACATGCAGAGTTCTGCTCTTTGGTGACCGCTCCCCGACATGCACACCTTGAGGTGGCCGATATGGGGCTGATCAGATCAAGTGCCCTAGGGCCCAACGATCAGATCAAAACATCAAGAAAACAGGGACGGATGAGAACCACATCAACAAACCAATACAGTCCTTCATCCAACGGGATTTTTAAACCTGGCCTGCAGTCTATAAACAGCTTATATCGGTCCGTGTATGGCCACCTTTACTCCAGCCCATAAAAAATATGACCAGAGGTCACACTGTGGTGGCTTAGTAACTGTTTTCTTAAAAATCTGTATAACAGAACACTTATCTTTGAAACTGTATGCACTTACAAAGAATGAATGACTAATAAAACATGGGGCAAGGGAAATATTTGTATTGTTTAGGACATTTTTCTTTTTTAGAGGAGAAAATTGCTGAGTGAAAAAAGCACAGCTACATATAATATTAATAATAACTTAAGTTCTTTAGTGCTATGCTTAGTGATGCACTAAATCTTATATCTGGCCAAATTCAAGGCTTTTTCTGCAGGATTTTGATTTGGCCTAATACTTGGTCCTTGCTGGACCAAATCCAAACAGTAAATATTACATTACTTTAGACCACATGACAAAAGAAAGGGACAATTATTTTTCACATTGTATGGAATGATTTGCTGCCAGCTGAAATAAACCAGCAGAGAAACTTTACGGGGCTGATTTACTAGAACTCAAATTAATCTCAGTTTATTCTGAAAACAAAGGCGACCAAACTCACTTCCACAAATTGAACATCGCTAAAAAAAATTGAGCATCAATTTGTATCGTATCAGCTCTGAAATATGGAGGCCCAAAACACTGTATAGTGCTCAGTAATTAATCTCAAATAAAAAATAACACTTGTGGTAGAGACAAGAGCTTATAACAATACATTGCTATAGTCCAGCAACAGATGGATTAGCTAAGTTTGCCCATATCCTAGATATAGAAAACGGTTCATTTACTGTATAGATTAAATCATACTCAGCCTACTAGTTCAGGATAGAACATACACTTTTATATAAATATGTATTAAACTGGAACACATAGACTGATATTATCTGGCCATTTGTTTTTAACCAAACTAACCTCATATTCATTTGTCTGCAGGTCAAACGCTTTTTGCTTTATACAAATCCATAGTTGGTTTATGATGATGATCCTGACTCAGTTCATCCAATAATAAAACGGACATGTTTATGCCAATAGCAGAGCCCATGGAAACCCCTTTGAAATGATAATTTTGTGTGTAATTCTGTACAATCTGCTGCTGGCAGTTCTAATACCCAGGTCAGATAACTGGATCTTACTGTGGGTAGTTTATAATCACTGAGAACCATTGCCCTTGTTGCAAAGGCAGCCATGCCAAGACAAAATCTCATGCAGTCTGCTTTGGTTTAACAGAGGAATAAATTGGCAGATTTGGCCACAAATGTATATGACCAAACTCAACTGATCAAAGTGTTCAGCTAGCAAGCCAAATTTAGGACAGATACAGTACAAAGATTTCCCTGGCAAAAAAACAACTATATTCCCTTCAGGAAAAATAAAATAGACTGTGCTATTTTCTGGCACTGTGCTGTAAATATTGAGAATTGTCTCTGCTAATACACTCAAATTGATTAATTGCTCAAAAATGCCTTTGCATGCATTAGAATGTCTTAGAGATATTCAGTATTATCCATGGAAGGGATTTTTTTGGCGTTTGTTGCCACAACAAAACACAGGCAACAAATAGCAATGTGTGTCATTGCCCTAAAACAGAAAGTGTGTAAACTTTGCTATGAGAACAGTGGGGCAGTAGGCTTCAATACATGTAAGAAAGGAGTTAAAGGCTAATTTCTGAGTTGCTGTGGTACCTAATACGCTCTGCCTACAAATGTCACCCAAGAAGCCATTTTCAGAGCTCCTCAGCATGTTTTACAAGCTGTGCAGTGCAAACAGAAGGGATCCAGTGCCTACTCCTGAACAGAACACTATGGAACTGAGATAGCGATCACAGACTAAATTATTCAGCACGGGCTCACTGCAAGGCAGGAGTGCAGGGGGAAGACAATGGAGGGGGCAGGCTGTTAACATATCTCCAAAAGGGTTTTTGTAAGGCAATCCTCTGCTTGCCAACAAAACCCGTTTCCTTCTGCAGAGGAAAACCAACAGAGCTAGGGTAGGGAAAAAAGCTTGCCTAGTGAATTAGTGTTCACCCTTTAAGCTTTGAATGAAGGCATTCAACAACTTATGGCAGAGGCCTTAGGGTCTTATTTTTGGACCGAGAGCACTTAAAGGGAAAATGCACACATCCTTTTTGATGTGAGATCATTCAGCTGGGCTTATGAAGAAACGGTTCATAAAAATTTCTGAACTTCCAAAATAAATATAAATCTATTTTATATATTGTATATGCATGGGATCTGTTATCTGGAAACCCATAATGCATAAAGCTCAGAATTACGGCCTCCTCTTTTTCTGTAATAATGAAACAGTACCTTTACATGGTCCAAACTAAGATATAATTAATCCTTTTTGGAAGCAGAACTAGCCTATTGGGTTTATTTAACCTTTACATGATTTTCTAGTAGGCTTAAAGCAGGGGTCCCCAACCTTTTTTTACCCGTGAGCCCGTGTGTTGGGGAGCAACACAGGTATGCAAAAAGTTCCTGGGGTGCCAAATAAGGGCTGTGATTGGCTATTTGGTATCTCATATGTGGACTGGCAGACTACAGGAGGCTCTATTTTGCAGTACGCCTGTTTTTTATGCAACCAAAAGTTGACTCCAAGCCTGGAATTCAAAAATAAGCACCTGCTTTGAGGACACTGGGAGCAACATCCAAAGGGTTGGAGAGCAACATGTTGCTCGCGAGCTACTGGTTGGGGATCACTGGCTTAAAGTATGAAGAACCTAATTACAGAAAGATCCATTATCCAGAAACCCCCAGCTCCCGACCATTCTGGATAACAGGTCCCATACCTTTATCATCTATCACGAGTATCATGGTTTCCTTTCAATCTGTGGAATCTGAGCTTATGCCAAAAAGGGAGGTATCTAGAAGAAACTGTTTCCCAGACCTTACAGTTTCTTTTTGGCTTAAAAGACACTTTTCTGTATGCAAAAAAAAAAGAAGACACACAAGTAACAGCTAAGGATTCTGGGAGTCATACGGCTTGGAAATTGTCACCTTGTGAAGTATTGTTCTGGAACAGTGATGCCAGTGGCTGTTCATATAAGTATATAGGCACAACTGCACAAGGCTTTGTCTTTCTTTGACAGTATGTAAAATATGTCTAGTTTTGGGAGTTTTTTGAGTGTCTGCCTTACTTTCCTTTATTAATTCAAATATGTTCTGGGTGAAAAGAACGTATGTGCAACACCAGACCCCCATACTTGTTTTCCTCTTTATTCTAGGAGTTGTGGTTCATAGCTTGGGGCGGGGGAGACAGGGGTTAGTGGAAATCACGCATTTCCAAGATCAGAGGGCAATTCAGCCTTTTTTTCATTGTTTTTCTTTGTAGCTAGCAACATTTGTTTTCCATTTAATTCTTCATCAAGCATAAATACAATGGAATATTCAGTTGTTGTTATGCTATTTATTAAGGTCAAGTATTTTCCATTGTGGCATCATTCTTATATCATTCGTTCTACTCAAAAAAAAAAAGAAGAAAAGTTTATTGTCGATAGCTTGATTGGAAGCAGGGGAAAGAAATGAAAATTTCAAGCAGTTTTACCCTATATGCCAGAAACATGTTTAAATATATTTCTGACATAAATGTTAAATCCTGAGAACTTGCACTACTTTACTACTTTTCCAACTACTTTGGCAAATGAGCAGCAACACAAAAGCACTACAAATTCTTTTGTGTGAACGCTCTCAAAAAATAGAAAACCATTCATTTTAATAAATGGAAACACCTATACAATAAACTGTTTTGCATTAAAATGTAACATAACCTCTTCCGGATATCATACTATGCAAATACTGTAGACATTCTGAAAGCAAGAATCTTTGAAGCTTTCCTTGCTGAATAAAAAATGATAATGACTTGCTGAAGTCAAGCATTCTTCTCTTTTATAATAACCAAGTCAATCGAGGCAGTTTTTTTGTGGATAAGATTTTATTATACCCAGGCTAAGGAAAAGTATGGCAGCTCCCATCCATATGAAATAAAATAATAATAAATAAGGTCTTGTGTGCAGGATAATGTGTGCAGTGTTTAACTAAACAACTTAATACAAAACAATATATTGTTGTATATATTGTGTTGGTGATGTAGATCTAGAGCATCTA
This sequence comes from Xenopus laevis, assembly GCF_017654675.1. Taxonomy (NCBI): domain Eukaryota; kingdom Metazoa; phylum Chordata; class Amphibia; order Anura; family Pipidae; genus Xenopus; species Xenopus laevis. The sequence continues at coordinate 60,615,879 of NC_054377.1, read as the reverse complement.
ACTGCAAGTTGCATAGCTTCAGTGAACTACAATTTTAAACATACATAGATCCTGGCAACAGGAACACAGGTTTGAGATCCCTTAGGTAAAATGGTAAAATGTTTCTCAATATAACACAGTGGTAAATTATGTCTTCCTTAAAACGTTACTGAGCATTGCATCTGCCACTGCTGACGTACAGAGGATACTGCTGATAAAAATAAATAATAATGAAGAAATATTTTGTCTCCATAATTTTTTTTTCTCTTCTCCCCTTTTTACCAGAGCTGTCCCTGATAAATGCGAGGTCTGCAGGGAAGCTGATAGAAAGACTATCAGAAGGGTATGTGTGAGCGGAGCACCCTATCACCACTTCATCACAGGCACTGCCATCCACTCCCAGCCACATAGAAATTAATATCACTCCAATTACCAGAATAGAGCCAGGCTGGAGGCAGCCGATAGGGAAATATCTCTTACAGAAAGGATGCGAAGGCTGCAAAAAAAAGTTTGAGGGGTAGCGAGATGTCCGTCTGGAAGGCACCACAGGAAAGGGGAGTTTAAATAAAATGACGGATTCATTTGGACTGCTGGGAAAAGGTTCTACATGGTTATCACTATCCTTGGCACTGCCCTTTGAGAATCCCTCAAATAACAATAAAAAAAAATGAAATGCATATTGAAATTCTATTTATTGTTTTTAATATATTCCCACAAAATAGTATTAACCAGTCAGACCCTAGCCTTCACTTTCTAAAAGACTGACTGCTAACTGGTTACTACTGATAAGTGCGCTATTACAATATAACACCCATACTGGCACATTAGGCCTGATTGTTAGCATGCCTTAACCTATCCGTGCACCCTTCTACTACATCTGATACTTCTGTTACAATTAACTGGGTATCCTTACCATAGATATATGGAGGAACCTATCTACAGGATATCATTTCTCTAAGGTAGTGGAAAGTGTGAAGGACATTAACACTAAAATATGAATTCTCCATATGGGAGTAGGAAGGACCCATGTGTCTGGCAGAACCATATGATAGCTCCTGAGTGCAGATTTTTTTCTTGTGTTCCCCTCATGGACGAAATGGGTCCACATCCTGTGCTAAGTAAGACCCAGGAGGTATAGGTCACTTAAGGAGACACCATGAATGAGCACGAGCTAGGGCAGGATAAAATATGCTGTTGATTTGCTTATGAAGGGGTTGTGTATTTGCACTAAGGATGTGCAGTAGGAGTAGTACCGCAGTGTGAAATGCAGCAGTACAGGTACTCCAGGCGTATGTATAGGTATAAAGGCATACACCCAAAAGCTTATAGGAGTACCTGATAAAGCACTTGCACACTCCTACAGGCACTCTCCTCCTTTTTTTGAGCACTACTGTTAGCTAAAATATTGCTATTGAATTTCAGTTTATAAGTCTGTTAACCTGGTTTATAAATACTTGACTTTATTAAAATAAAACAATGGTACTCAACTAATTCCATGTAGAACAAGCGAGAACAGAGAGAAAATGCAGGTGTAAAAGTGTTGCTCTTTAATCCAACAAATATATGTAAGGGCTGTGTTGGCAAAGGGGACCAGGTGCAGCCTATATGATGCAGCTAGGGAAGACACTTTTATGTATGATACTTTCTCTAGCAGACAACACTGTTTTGAGAGCAATATTGGAAGAACTAAATTTCTGATGAATCACTGTTTATATGATATTTTCAACAAAATCATGAGCTGGTTTGTGCCAACATGGACCAGCCATATTCAGCTGCTCCTGGTTAAGATTACATTTATTGAACAGTTTTTGTGTTGGAAGCATCGAAATTATTATAATGCATAAGTCACGAGTATGTATGTGCTGCTTTATTTCCTTAGCTCATTACACGTCTTAAAGACTTTCCTGAAATAAATATCTGCAACAATGAATCTTTCATCAGCAATTAATCAACCCACATGATTAGCTAATCTTTTCAGGCACTTACAAACCTAAAGAATGAACTTTGTATGTGTCAGTTTAGTAATCTGTAGAGTACAGAGGGGTGCTCCCAGTGACACAGGTAACTAGATTATATTCACTAAGGCAAGGGTAAACTTCTATAAGACGTGGCAAAAAGTCATTAGAGAGTTACTGGTTACTATCTATCCCTGACATTAAACTTTTTCTAAATTCTGATAAAAACATTTTTTGAATCCCAAACTGAATCACAATCATGCATAATAAAGATATGCATATACATAGATTACTATGTAAAAGGATGAATGATGAATGGCTCACTTTTGATGCCTTTGATGCAATATCATCTGTTATGTTTATTGCTAATCTAACGTAAACAATTTAAATTTTTTGGTACTTCTCAGAAAGGGGAAGTGGCTTTCTTTAATGGTACAGGTATAGGGTCCCATATCCGGAAACCCGATATCCAGAAAGCTCCGAATTACGGAATGGCTGTCTCCCATAGACTCCATTTTATACAAATAATCCAAATTTTTAAAAATGATTTCCTTTTTCTCTGTAATAATAAAACAGAAGCTTGTACTTGATCCCAACTAAGATATAATTAATCCTTTTTGGAAGCAAAACCAGCCTATTGGGTTTATTTAATGTTTAAATGATTTTCTAGTAGTCATAAGGCATGAAGACCCAAATTACAGAAAGATCCGTTATCCGGAAAACCCCAGGTCCCAAGCATTCTGGATAACAGGTCCCATACCTGTACCCACTTTACCCAGCACTAAGCTTTTTTCCAATTAGTTTACTATAAAGAGTGAGAAGGAACTTATAGCCATTCTGAATTTCCTGAGCCACGTGATTACTTGTGCTTAGGGCTCCTCTAATCCCCTCTGACTGGCTATTGGTAGCCGTACAATAGTATGGAGGATGAATTTATATTTAATATGTGGTGCGTAAGTGATATAAATATGTCGGGCACCGCTTTTTCTTAAAAGCATGGTAAACCAATGACACTGGGCTACTAAAGTTCTAGTGCAGAACAGCAGACTAATATTCATGGTAATTAGTATAGCACTAAGGCTCTAGGCTCTGACACTGTGTGCATGTAGCCATTTTCACTGTTGCTATACACCTCTGGTCACTATTCTAGTGGATTACCCACAGTGGTGCTGAGTGCTAAATAACTTATCTTTGGAGAATACAAATGACTGAAGCCAGAAGAAGTCTGCTTCAATGCACATTACAGAACCAGCTAAATAACTTATCTTTGGAGAATATGGATATACTGCAAACTAGAGATATTCTGCCTAGCGCTTCTATAGAATCTAAGATAGGGTTCAGCCATCCACTGGTTTAGCCTTAAGGAGTCTCCTGTCCAGACATGGGTTTCATCAAGTAGTTGAGAACCACTAGTAGTAAGTAACGGACTTACACTATTTCCTGGTAAGTCAATTAGGCCCAGATTTTTCTGATCATCCCCAGGGAAAACACCAATTCATTGGCAAACACAAATGGCTGAAGCCAGAAGACGTCTGCTTAAATGCATATTACAGAACCAGTGGGTTAAAACAGTTTAGAAAGTTAGAGCAAGAAAATCCTGTACCCAGAGAATTCAGGAAAGGTGCAAGACATGAGGAATATGCAGAACTATTCAAAGCAGCATTAGAGCATCGATGAAACATAAGGCTAACATTTAATTGGGATGAATTAATTGGGTACTACACAGCACAGGATGGTTGGAAAACAAAAATATTTACAATTTAAAATCATCAATACCCTAAAATAGTCTTTGTTTCCTAACAAATGAAACTAAATATAGTGAGTTCTTTCACTGTCAACAGTAATTTCCCACATATAACCCATATCCAATATAAAAGTGGATGGCTGATTATAATTTTATAGCATGAGTTTGACTTAATCCCACCCAACAAAAAAATGAATGAGCACATATTTACAGTGTGTATGCTGCATCTCTATGCGTACGTGCCACCTATTTCCTATCTTACAGTTTACTTCCTGTTTATGTTATCTCATAACATTCCAGCACATTCCAGCATTATTTAGTAACTGCATCCCTCCACGTACATTGGAGCATAAGATGTGGCAGAAGAATCATTACGGTACATCAGCAATATGGAAGGACTTTATGAAAATACCCCAGCAGTTGGAGTGTTAACTTCTTCAAGGAGCTTGCTGGTTCAGTACATTAATACAGCTGCCCAAGGGCTTGTTCTCAGTACAAAGTCTACAGATAATCAGATATATGTGGCCTAGTTTAGCTCATTTTCATCCCAAAAATATACAACTTGTTCAGATTTTTTTTTTAACTCACAAGGGCTCGTTTCTTTGCATCAGTCCTTCAAAAGACCATTTTTGCCATATGGATCTGTCTCACACTTACAATATTTGTAATTCATGGCCTAAAAGACTTACAACACATACCTGGCCCATTCCATATTTGTGGTTCTTCAGCATCTTCAGTATTGGATGGGCTTCTAGGTTCCTCAATGTTATCTTCATCTCCTCCTAAATCCCCCTCTAAAAAAAACAAAAAAAACGTATGTAAGGTCTTTAACATATACTTAAGTAATAAAAAACAGACATACGCCAAAAACCAGTGTTTAGATGGGGTTAAAATGGTTAATGGAGATTTTTAGAATTTATTTACATTTTACTTAGTACATACAGTGATATATACCACAGTATTACATGTGCAGCATATAACTATATATTATCCCCTCATCGCAATATTAGGAAATACATCTTTATATAACTTGATTATATGGAAGTTGAAGGAATGCTCTAACCTGATTATAATTCCAATATTAGAAATATTAGAGTTACAAAATCATTAGCTTTTGAGAAAGTGGCACATGGCCATGAAACGCTGTCAAGCATGTTGTCTTTGAATGCATGTGTGGTTCATGTTTTTTACTGAAATAATAATTAAGTGAAGATTTTCATATATTTCCTGGTGCTCTATGTTAAGTGATCTTTTTTCTAGATTATACTGCCGCCTGCCTTCTTTCTAGAAATAAAAAGTTATATTGAAGACATGCATTCCTTTTAGTCTTTGGAGTCCCTACATTACCTGCAAGGACACATAGATAAACATTACATGATTGTGGTGCAAAAATATTATATATTCAGTGAGACATTAAATCAAAGCTGATTCATAGTTACTCAATGCTATCCTATGCAGTGTCATTTGACCATATTGTCCAATAGAAATACAGACACCAACATTTTTCTCAGTCTGAGATAAAAGTTGTAAGATCTCTTGCCCATGAGATCTTACAATCCAGAATTGGCTCCTTTTGTTTAGACATCCAGTTGTTGCACAACTTTCAGCCTTCGGTTATGTTGACAGAAGCGATTAGCAGTCCTTACTTAAAATATATAAAACCTAAACCACATCAGAGTTTTCTCTTTGGCATTCTAATGGTTGGGTTTGCCCCTCAAAAATATCACCTCAGTTCCACGTAGAAGCATAAAGGTTAACAAGGTGTCAGGCCACAGCTTTCCACTTCGCTTATTCCTAGCAACTGGCTGATAATAATTTTCCCCATTAACTGCGGTTAAAGATGGAGCGATAAGGCTATCTGCATATGACAGTGCAGCTGATTAGTGCACAAAGTGCATGTTTGCCTACCGTCCTGCAACGATAAATGAAACAGCACAGATCGATACAACCCATAAATGCCAACGTCAGAATTATTAATAGCAGCCGCGGGAGCATGATTATCATCAGATCAATAGGAGTTCAGTGTCACCACCCTGTGCGTTTCCTACTTTGGGCCCAGTAAATATCAACAATGAGGTTTTTAGCACTTTGGGCTGCGCGATAACGAAACAACACTGGGAAAACAAAGGTCGGTGAGAAAATAAAGTTGAGGGTTGAGGTGTGCTGTTAACTGCCCCTTTTCTGCTGTTCAATACAAAATCTAAATCTTGGCTCATGCTTGGCCCACCAAAACGACTAGCCATTTGATGATATATTTTTTACTATATTAACTTTTGTTCCCGTATTTCAAAGTAATACATGAATGATCTGTCGTGAAAATATTGAACTACAGTTTCCAGACACTTTTCTGTCATTTCTCCAGAGGAATCATTTGTCTTGCTTTTCATGCCAGCTTTGTATTGGAACAGTTACTACCCACCACCTTTAAAATATTCCTAAGAAGGCAACATGGGGAGGGGATTCTTATCTCATGAGTATTCTTTTCTCATATTTCCTTTAAAGGGGTGCCCAAAATTTGTTATTTTCCACAATAAAAGAAAATGTTATTCCAATATACATTAATTCATTGAAATGGCACCGGTTTTAAAGTTATTTTTAAATGTAAGAGAGAGCTGTTTTTGTTTACCCCTTTCTGTTCTCTGCGCTCACTGCTGGTTGCGGCTCTTGAATATAGCAAAAGAGAGAGTCTGTTTCTGCAACATCAGTTGCAGGGCAGAAAACATACAGCCATACCACTTTCAATAGAAATTACCTTGGAAAAGTTGCAGAGAATACGATTTTCTTTTGATTTTCTTTAAAGGGACATTCACTTTAAATCTTTGCCCTACTTCTTAAATAAAGAAGGGCACTCCTGAGCCTAAGATAATAAATCTAAGAACGTGTTTTAGCATTATTATTAGACTCTTCTGCCACTTTAGGCCCCACTGCACCTATAGTTTATGAATGAGATTTAAGTGGTTGCTTTGTATGGCAGTTATCACTTAAAGCAACAACACATGAATAAACATGGCATCCTAGGTAGAATAGCACGAATATATGCACTACTGAGCATTTAAAAAAATAATAAAATGTGATCTATCACTTACGGGTTGAGTTTTATTTTAACGCTTTCTACAAATGATGGATAATTAGACTATAATTCTTTAGAAGAATAATGATACTGTATTTTTCACATGTGATATAGCTAACAAGCTTTTTAATCTATAATTAACTCAGAAGAAGTGAAACTGCTGTCAAAAGCATAACAATGGTCTATTTGATGCCCAGTCCTTCTTTCTTTCTTTCTTTCTTTCTTTCTTTCTTTTATTAACTGTAGAATTTCATCCCTTCTCCTCTCCAATGTGGAAATCTGCTTCTGGATCTTGGAACATTACACCCAGCCGCTAGTTGTTATTAGAAATACATCCATTTAGCATTGCACTATATGCAACAGACTGAGGGACTCGCAGAAAGCCAGCACAATAAACTGGGAATTTATTTTATAATTTTGGGGGGAACACAGCTGTGCTACAGGGTTTGGATTCAAATCAGTAATACATACTGAATTATATTTCTATTTATTCATAAGAGTGGGTGCAGCCATGATCGCTTTCATAAAGTAACTTCATCCACGACTCTTGTAAAAATGGAATGTTTGTTTCTTTTACCCAGCAATATGTGAATGAGGCATCTTCAGGAGTGGGGAGGGAAATCGCATGACTTTTTGTCACAAAACAAGAAAGTAAAAAATGTTTTTCCCTTCCCACCCCTAATTTACTAAATAGGATTTGGTTCAGTATCCGGCCGAATCTTTCGCGAAGGATTTGGGGGTTCAGCCAAATTTAATATAGTGGATTCGGCGCATCCTTAGCTTATATACTGTCCTTTAAAGGAAGAAACCACATTTCCTCTGCAGTTTGGCTCTTACAACAAATAAATGTGTTTGGTCATGTGTCTTTTCAGTTACAGGACATCTAGACAGCAGTGGAACCTGAGTGCTCCCTTTGCCTAGTCAATGCATTAGAGTTAACTCTCAATTTAAACAACATCTACAAAAAGCTGCATGTAGAAGGAATGCCGAGAGTGAAGAGTAACCTGATTATTTCAGAAACTGTGCAGATTTTTAATTGATTATAGTTAGAAAAATTTTCTTAATACCATAAAATTAAGGCTATATTAAAATACCATGTTTGCAATACATCCCTTTTAAAAACTCATCATCTGCCAATTTACATCTTTCAGGGCCAAACTATATAAAATGACATACAAAGAGGTCCCATGGCTGGGGTCATTAAAGGTTTTGTAAGGCTGAATCTGGCCAGCAGGTTAAACAGCTCTTTATTAGATGTTAAGGTGGCCATAGACACACAGATCCTATCGATTTTCGGATCATGTGTGCCGACATCTTTCGTCCGGCTGAGATCGGTCGTTTGGTCGATCGGTCAGGTTTGATTTTGACCCGACCGATCCCGCCAGAGCCCATGGCACATCGTAATCGGATCGTTCGGCCGAACAATCAGATTACCCCCGATATAACCATGCTTGTTAATGGCATATCGGGGAAAGCAACATCGCCAAATGAGCGGATCTTGCGTCTATGGCCACCTTTAGTCAGACCTCAAATTGGATTGGCTGATGACCACCTCAACAAGTGTGATACCGCTGCTTGGGCAACACTGGATCACACAGGAATCTCATGCTGATGTGTACATGGGAAGGATCGGCAGTTACAGTACTAGTTCACACAATTAACGTATTTATTTACAACGAAGCATCGTGATACCTGAAGTACATGGAGATGTCGGGACCTGACCAAGCTCATCAAGGGAAGGTTTTGAGGTCACATCTTCACTTTCGTGCTCCAAACACGGAGTCACAGAGTTGCATCCATTTCCTAGAAGTAAATACAACAATACATGTGATGAATATGACTTATTACCCACAGAACTAAAAACTATTTTTTACAGAAGTCAGCTGCATGTGTATAACCATTTGTGCCTTACTAGCAAAAATAATTATAGGCTTGCTTCAGGCCGCATTCAATATGTGCTTAGCTGTCAACATGGCCAGCCTAAAAGTGATAACACAAGTGAGTTTAGGAATTTTTCTGATGTTCCGTCACAGGTCTCTTGTACCTGCTGACTGCTACAGCAGATCTACGATATGGCTTAAAGAGAAAATATTATGCAACCCCTAGTGATTGTAACCCTTTACCTGATACCCCAGGCTAGTGCTCCTGTTAGAAAACATCACTGACCAGGGTTTCTTATCACCAAGCACCACAAAGTAATTCTCTTCTTCTGCTTTTTTTTGTTAATACCCCGGGCCGACACAAACTGCACATGCACGTTCATGGAAAGATGGAAGCTAAGTGATTAAAATTACTTGGGACACCTAAGATTTGTCATCTCCCAGTGATTTATACCTTACCTCTCCTTTAAGCAACTGCACAAATTCAGGGCTTTCCCTTAAAGTTCAAATTCAAAATGTGTAACTGACACTTAGGGGCTTATGCTGTGTAAAAAACGGCAGGATAATACACGACACATTGCCAGGCTTCTCTGTGTAAAATACGGCACCAAATTTTTACAAGTTTTTTCTTAAGATGGCCATACACGAAGAGATCCGCTTGTCTGGCGGCATCGCCAAAACGAGCGGATCTTTCCCCCGATATAGGGTAATCCGAACATTTGGCCCTAGGGCCGAAACGATCGGATTACAACGAGGAGCAACAGATTTATCTGCCTGTGTATGGCCACCTTTACCTGTGTTGCTCCCCAGCTCTTTTTATTTTTGAATGTGGCTCAAGGGTAAAAAAGGTTGGGGACCCCTGGTTTAGAGAAACCAAGATTCAAATTCTTAGTCAACTCCTTTGGGAAGACAGTTACTAAAGCTAAAAACGCATGCAAGCATCATTCGTTTGATACAATATAGTCACTGAGCAAACAAGCTAGTAAATTATTTTAGCAATGTATGAATAATAGTAAATAAACACCTGATGCAATTACCTTCATTGCTGTCACTGTTTGCAGGGCTATGAGAACCACAATCAACTGATCCATCCTGATCTGAAGAGACTCCATTTTCAGAATGAATGGACTCATCTATAAGCTTGTCTTCTGTGTCCTCCATGTCACCAAGGGAACCTTCAAAGGCAAAAAGGGAACAATAAGGACCAGAGGAACAAACTAAAATAAAGCAAAGCTCAACTACAGCTAGCATGGTACATTCAAATAACACTGAGCAACTAGGACATAGAGCTAATCAGAAAGTATATAGAGGCGTATAAAAATACAAAGGGGTATTAATCTTAGTAAAAATAAATATATATTCTTTATTTAACATGTACACATCATTATTAAAAATGGTAACTGATCCTGAACTGGATTTGTGTGCCATATATTAAATGCCACCAGGAGTAGTCAGGACAAGGAGTCTTTATGTAATAAGTACTGCCACCAATAGTGATTTATGGAGTTTGGTTACGACTATGTAAAAAGTACTGTTTTAATACTATGGAGTAAAAAAGGGATTCTTTAAAAAAAAATAAAAGTTATTTGTTTAAATAGGACTCTGGAACTATGGATAATGGGTTTCCAGAGAAAATATCCCATCGCATTTGCATAATTCAATGGTCAACATGGATAATTGTATTGCTGTAACAGCAATGCAGGCACCAATACACATTGACCAATATATGCCATAGATGTTTGATAAATATATACACAAATATGAAGCCACACAATGTTCTGTATGTAGGGATGTAATATATGAGCAATACATTTTGAAAGTCTAGTGCTATTATTGCCATAACCCTACCACAAGAGCTTATTCTGTGAAGAACTGGTATTAAAATTTAAAGAAAAAAAACACAAGAGACAAAAAAGAAGCCTTCCACAGACCTCAGAGGTTCTCTGACTGCAGGCATGTATATTTATTTAGAAAGAACAAAAGCCCCATAATCTATACATAGCACACAACAATAAGCGTGGAAAAAGGCACCAGCAGACCCGGCACAGGCAATTTTTCTAATTCTGCTAATTTCAGTTCCAGCACAATTAAAGTTGCCGCTGATAATGCCCAGAAACAATCAGGAGCTAACAAATCGCTTTTCTCTTCTTGTAAATGTAACGTCGTTAAGCTAATTTCTTCGTTCACGGCTGCACGGCTTCTGGGTGTCTGATAAAGTTAACCCTTGGCTTTCTGATCACATGATCCACTGGCCTGTTTTCCCAATGAAGATACTTGAGAAACTGAAGCTAGGCTGAGGAAGACCAAACTATGTCAAATCAGACATAGTTAATTTGGATAAAAAAAAATACTGTCCACCAAGTTCAACCTTACAACAAAAATTACTGAGCAGGATTAAGATAAATAAAAGCAAAATTATTTTCAACTGAGCTCTCTGTCTGTTTGTACATTACCTATAGGTCAGTTATGGTGAGATGTGGGGGTACTGTCCTAAATATCTCTGAAACTATCTTTAAATGGCTCAAAAAGCAATATATATATATATATATATATATATATATATATATATATATATATATATATATATATATATATATATATATATATATATACACACACACACACATACATACATACATGCAAACACTGTTACATAAAACAATATTCTCTCACCCCATTTGGAAGCCTGTCCAGAAAACAGCATGTTTTAAAAAAAAAAAAATGCCTTGGGAGGTTAATGCGAGAGCCCAGGGTAGGAAACAAAGGATCTTTTCAGAGAACTTTAAATTCTCCTCTGATAATAATCTGAGATCAAACGCCTGGCGCTTGGGCCCCAGATCAATGCAATGAATTTAGTCTTCTGGCAGAAGCAAAAAGATTAAAAAAGAAAAATGGTGATATCTGACCCAAATTTCTTCCCATTTTGTTTCTTCGTGTTTGTCGGCTGCTACTGCTGACGTCTTACACCTTGATCTTGACATTCTGAATCAGATCCCAGTTCCCCAATTAAATCATTTTTATCTCAGTAGCAACAATTGTCATTGTATGGCCCTCCAGTTTATGACACCTGGATTTATTGACCTGGACAGTGTAAATCTGGTAATACAATGAGCAATGTGGTTGGCAATATAGTCAATATCATCTAAATTGTCCAAGCACCAAATTATATGGAAGCCTGACTGTATTCAGTCTGTCAGGAAAAAGATATTTTGTCTAAACTGACTAGACATGTGTTCAAGGCCTCCCTGATAGGTACTGTAGGTTATAGAATACCCTATCAGGACAGACCATATTGGATGGTGCCCGGAAGGCCTGCATAGGCACAAATTACAATAGGATCAGCCTAATTTGGTCCATAATGTAGGTGACGAAGCCGGAGAGCCGATTTTAACGTGTATGGCTAGATTGATTTGGAAGTGACCCTCTTCCAGACTTTAAGGTGGAAAAGCAAAAGTTTGTCCCTGGTCTTAAGTGGGCAGTAAACTTTACCATTCAACATAAGCTCAATGAATAGGGCTTATGCTGAACATAATTTTTTGCATACTGTCTTAGTCCGATAAAATTTATATTTTTTATTATTTCTTGAACTGAAAATGGCACACATGAAGACTGAAGTTTCGGACATGTTTGTCCCTTGCTCGGTAGATAAATAGATTTCCAGTGTTAAAATAAACCCCCAGCATAGTGGACTCTTGCTTACAAGACATTCAGCACAAAGGATTAATGGAGGTGGTTGTAACTGGTAATCTCTACCACACAAGAACCAAACCCTTTTTAGCTCAAGAAATAACAAAGACCACACATGATTATAAATGGGCAAAACATTTGTCTGTACAAGCCTTAGCCACTGATCATGTAGAAGAGGAGAGTGCTGCTTATTCAAATACATGGACTAATGTACCCCTTTTTAAAAATGGTATAAATATTTATAGCCACAGAGGAGTTGAACAACTATACAGGGCAACAAGTGAGCAGGTTATGTTCTTTTATAGAGGTACAGTTATGGGATCCATCATCCAGAAACCAGTTATCTGGAAAGCTCAGAATTCCTGGAAAGGCCACCTTCCATAGACTCTATTGTAATCAAATAATTCAAATTTTTTTTAAAATAATTTCCTTTTTCTTTGTAATAATAAAACAGTACCTTGTACTTGATCCCAAGATATAATAAATCCTTTTTAGTGGTAAAACAATCCTATTGGGTTTAGTTAAATTTTGAATCATTTTTTATTAAGGTATGGAGATCCAAATAATGGAAGACCCCTTATCCGGAAAAACCCAGGCCCCAAGCATTCTGGATAACAGATCCCATAGCCAGGACCGCCATCAGAAATCGCAGGGCCCCATACGACAAAATTTCCTGGGCCCCCTGGGCTGCGCCCACCGCAAGCCCCACCTACAGGTCCGCCCTCCCCACCACACAGTAAAAAAACAAAAAAAATATTGGTGGCTAGGGTTCCCACATGTTAATAAAAAAATATTGGTGGTCAGGGCCCCCCCATAAAAAAACCATTTGTGGCCAGGCCCCCCCATTAAAAAATATTGGTGGCCAAAATTAGTGGCCAGCCCCCCCCCCCCACACACATTATAAGAAAATTGGTGGCCAGGGCCCCTTAAACGTCCATGCCTTCCCGAAGTCAGCAGCTCTCAGAAAGATGGGGGGCCTGGCTAATCAAGTAAGTGTGGCTTGGCCGGGGCCCCCCTTACCCTCGGGGCCCTCTACATCTCTCCCCCCTGTCCCCCCCTGATGGCTGCCCTGCCCATAGCTGTACTAAACCTCACAGGTAGCTTTTATGTAGATCACAGGAATGCTTCTTATATGGTTTAATTTATTTAAATGTAAATTGAATTGAGCAGGGCCTTCTTCTGTAATGATTAGAATTTTTTTTTTTGGTTTATTATATATAGTCTTGTATTGTACAGTGCTGGGAATTATGTTGGCGCTTTCCATATACCCGTTAATAAATAAATGATGTATGATATCATATATAAATATTACAGACACTGTAATATTGAGTAGACTGATATACCATGGGATACTGATCACCAGTCACTAGCCCACACTTCCAAGCGCCTGTTCTGCTCACAACAAACACGACTGCAGCTGTTAGGGTGAAATGAGACGCCAAGGCCAGGAGGTGTAGGGGGGGGAAGGAGGAGGGCTACGTCTGAAGCAGTCACTTCTGTGGGATAGCTGGGAGACGGGCACACTTATCACCTCTCGCAGGCATCCTCAGACAGACTGATCTGTCTATTCTTCATTAAGCAAATACGCTGAAATGGAAATGAAAACATAATAGCTATTTGATTTGCAGAGAGATATTTTGCATATTGGTTTGTCGCTGATAGTGGAATTTCATCAACTCCCTTTTTTCATGCTTTAAAAACGGAATTACTAGGCTGCCCGGCGAAATGTGGGGGAGAAAAATCCCCTTACAGCAGAGCTCAAACCATTAAGCGACAATGACAATTATTAGCATTATTGCATGCTAACAGGCACAAACCCCCACCGCTCTCCACTTTCTCACAGCCCCTTCTAGATCAGCTCATTATCTGACATTTCGATTTTAATTCATCCTTGTATAAATTAACGTGCATGATTTTAGCAAATATTGATGATGGAAAATTGTGTTTTTAGTGTATAGAATTTGTTTGCATACTGTGCGATGTCTGTGCACTTGCTAGATTATGAATTGTTATTTGTTATAAAACTATTAACATTTATAGTGTAATAATAATAATCTGGCAGGCCAATTGAGTTCTCCTGGAAATAAAGCCCAATTCCTATATAAACCATGTGCATTAATGGCAATGTGTTGCTCCAATTATGATCAAACTGAAAAAAGGTGCCACAAATCACTGCACGTTGATATACTCACCAAGTTGAAACAGTGGTCTGGGTGCACCAGCCCCAGATCCTTAGCTCAGGGGGTGGAATAACCAACAACAATACCAATGAGGGGGTCTTCAGGCACACTGGAAAAACCACAGGGTCACAAATAGAAAAATATCTCAGTTTATTGGTTTACATTAAAAAAAGAACATCTCCTAATGGCCCTACGCATTTCATGCCTCCAGGGAACTTATTCATGGGCTAAGTGCCTTAGAGGCCCGAAAAGCGTAGGGCCATTAGGAGATTTTTTTTTTAATGAAAACCAGGAAACTGAGATATTTAATTTCATATTTGTAGCTCCGTGTAGTTTACAGTGTGCCCGAAGTCTCCTTCATTAGTATTAATGTTTCTCTCTAAAACAGTTTAATACATCATAAATTGTCTTCAGGGCCACCGTAGGACTAACTAGCAGGTATATCCAACAGGCTGCTAAAGAACTTTATTATACACGTTCCGTATGGAGCTTTCTGTGCACACATTGGCTGCACTATGCTACAGATTTCACCTGTTTATCTGCCTAAAACACTGGAGGTTAAAATGCTGGGGCTTACTAGGAGTTTCAGTGACAAAGAAAGGCCAGGTAAACTGTACAGTTGTCTGATTATCCATTATGTATAACATGGTTGCGCAGTTTTGATAAACAAGTACAGGTGGACTTTACTCTACCTACAAAAAACTTTTTGCAAATTGTGAAAGGAATGAATGCTGCTGCTAACAGAAACACTTGCTGTTTTCTATAATAATTATCAATATGCAAGTGGATGTTTTTCAATGATGAAATACAAGGCAATTTGACATACATACAGGTAATAATACTCTGGGAGAGATGCAGCTTACATTCAGAGGGGAAATATACAGGTTCCACTGTATCGTTTAATCTAATGTAGCTGCATCTTTTTATGGTCACTTGTGAGTTAAAGTTGGCAATCATGGCACAACACAATTCTCCCAGTGAACTGCGGGTTAAGGAAGGGGAAAGGAGAGATTGCACAAAGAAAGGGGCCAGCCACGGTTCACAGGACAAAAGGATTCCAAGCGATTGTCTATGCGGTTCGCCCAAATTAAAAGCCACGTTACCTTCTTTCAACACTGAAATAATAAACCGTTTCTGAAATACTCCCCGTTTATCCAGTAAATTAAAAAAAGGGGGTGGCTAAATGGGAAAGAAAGAAAATTCCTGGCTGCCAAGTGAAAGACCCTGGAGTATCAGAGCCTAGGCATGCAGACTAGAGCAGGACGATAAGGAAGGGCGATAACAGATAGAAAATAGTAACACATTCGGACTTTCCCACCAGCTTTCAGATCATGGGAGGATGGAACAGAAGAACTGATAGCAACGGCCTTACTCCCATCCCCCTGCCTCCTACTTTTATGCCTTTACCCACTGCAGCCCCTCTGTATTCTCACTGCACCTTACATACAGCATTATTTACAGAGGATTAGCTTGTGTTCTGTATTGTATATTTGTTCCATCTACTGAAAGAGTATGGAGGAGATGCAGAAGGCTGTAACTTTGCCCTGACCCATGCAATTGAAGCACCAGTTACACTCACATTCATCTATAAAGAGCAAAGGGGCAATCAGGTTCATATACTCTTCAATCAGGACTAAGCTTTAGGGCAGAGACACATGCTCAGATTCGGGGGGAGATTTAGTCGCCCAACGAAAAAACGCCTTTTCTTCGGGGCAACGAATCTCCCCGATCTGCCTCCCGCTGGCTAGAATCTAAAACGCTGACAGGATGGCACTCTGAGCGTTTCGTTTTCCGAAGTCGCCCAAAGTTTCCTCCTGAGGCAACTTTGGACGACTTCGGAAAACAAAGCGCACCAATTGCCATCCCGATTTGCGATTTGCATTCTAGCCAGCTGGAGGCAGTTTGGGGAGATTAGTTGCCCGGAAGAAGAGGAGATTTGTCTTGGGCGACTAATCTCCCCGAATCTGAGCGTGTCTCTTCCCTTATCAGAATTTCCCATTATAACCTGTACTTGGCATTTTTAACCCAATGCAATTTTTCTGCTACAAGCAGGTGCATAAAGGCAAGCTTATATCCAATGGCTTGAACCTGTTATCTCATATACCAGGTATGTACAGGCAAGGTTACAATGAATTGAAGATGGTTTGGGGATGTAAAATAGGCATTAGGTCTATTGTGTATATAAGCCACAGCTTCTTTTAATTTCCT
The DNA here is from genome assembly GCF_017654675.1 of Xenopus laevis. Lineage (NCBI taxonomy): Eukaryota > Metazoa > Chordata > Amphibia > Anura > Pipidae > Xenopus > Xenopus laevis. Next base: position 60,599,176 of record NC_054377.1, on the reverse strand, counting down.
GCTGTTCTGATTATTCTGTCTGTCCACAGAACAATGCAGAGGCAGACACACCTTGTATGGAACCTCATGCGGTATCCATCGGTTTGTCCCATGAACCAGTATCAGAGGATACTGTACTAGTTGGGTCATGTATGATGCACCTAGAGACAATATAGTACACCTTGGCCCACAGACAGCCCTGCTCAATAAAGCCTTAGGGCAAGGGCACACAAAGCATAAGAAATGTTATTCTCTGCCTGCTATACAGAGTGGGGATCGGCCTGAAAATGCCTACTTTCGTGTTTTCAGGTGATCCCTGCTCCACGTATCTGCACGCAGGCAGAAGCTGTACTATAGAGGAAGCCACGGATTTGATTTTGATTCTATCTGCCTCATTAAAATCCGCAGGAGGAGAGAAGCGTTCCTTGCACGTTTGTGTGCCCTTGCCCTTAATCACAGGTTTAGTTTTTGAGACAAAACTAACTACTGAGACAAAATAGAAATACCCTTATTGTTAAAAATGAGTTACTGAACTAATGGTGGCTGTGAAGTTAGCCATTTTCTGTGTTCTCTAGAGCAGTGTTGTCCAACTCATTAGATTTAGTGTGCTGAATAATTCTCTTGCAGTGTGTGAGGGCCTAATTAAATTAAAGTGATGATGTCATACAATGACGTCAATGGAGCTCTAGAGCAGGCTGGGGCCATAAAAATTATTTGAAAGGCCACTTCTCGCCTGTGGGCCTCCAGTTGGACGGTACTGCTATAGAGTGTCATGGTGCAGAATATTCTGTTGTGATCAGCATTAAATATTACTTCGTATTAAGTACCATTTGATTTAATAAGTAGTGCCTTTTTTGAAGATTTTACTTTTTATATATTTTTCATACATTTTTTTCTGTAGGGGGATGCTTCAAACAAATTGCTTTCATTGATTAACCTGCCTGATCTAAAACTCGTATTCAACTCATGGTTTAATCTACTAGTGATCCTCGGTTCTGCTAAAGTTAATCCAGCCTGCTCCCAGTATCCCTCTCTCTGAAGATGTCTCTGATATCAGCTTTGTGTGACTGTTTTAAACGTGACACTGATATAAACCAAGGAAAATAATTACAGAACTAACAGGAGCATATACTACACATTGGGTGAGGGGACTGGGAAGTAGGTTTCTGAGGTAACCAAAGGATTTAAGTCTGAGAATATTACCGTGGTTCAGAATGGGGAAATTTGAGAAAGGTAACGGTTTCTGTGGAAAATTACAGAAAGATTACCCATTGTTTAAAGTTTAAACATTACACAGATCTATCTTCTATACATTTTAGGAATTGCTTAGCAATCCCCTTACTCACCTATGGATTCAGCTCCAATGTTGCATTTCATTTCTTTCTGGCTTTGGCAAACAGAAATTAGCTTTTGTGCACAAAAAGAGGTGGGTGCGTGCTAATAAGTACAACATTTTCTGTTTCCACACAAAGTTCTCTGTGCACACCATGATTTGTTGTGTGTAATACCTTTTATACGAGTTTCTTGCCAATCATGTGACTCACATTTACCTTTATATTAGTAATTGTACACGAGTGAATTAAGTGTCAGAGAACTCAAATACTACAGGTATGTCATGCAGAATGCTCTGGGATTTTCCAGATAATGGACATAGAAACTCATCTACTAGAAAATGATGTAAGCATTAAATTAGGGATGCACCGAATCCAGGATTCGGTTCTGGATTCGGCCAGGATTCGGATTTGGCCGAATCCTTCTGCCCAGCCGAACCAAATCCTAATTTGCATATGCAAATTAGGGGCGGGGAGGGAAATTGGGTACGTTTTTGTCAAAACAAGGAAGTAAAAAATGTTTTCCCACTCCCAATTTGCATATGCAAATTAGGATTCGTATTTGGTTCGGTATTCAGCCGAATCTTTCGCGAAGGATTCAGGGATTCGGCCGAATCCAAAATAGTGGACTCGGTGCATCCCTACATTAAATACACCTAATAGGATGGTTTTGCTTCCAATAAGGATTAATTATATCTTAGTTTGGATCAATTGCATGGTACGGATTTATTATCACAGAGAGAAAAGGAAATAATTTTAAAACATTTAAATTATTTGTTTAAAATAGAGTCAATGGGAGATGGCATTCTAGTAATCTGGGGCTTTCTAGATAACGAGTTTCCGGATAACAGAACCCATACCTGCACAAACAATTTCACATTGCATGAGATACTGTCAGAGAATTGAAATTAGTCGCCTGTGCATATAGGTCAAGATGTTCTTCTTCTAAGGGGCACAGAAATCTAAACTAAACTGCTAAAACTACCTATCAATGCATCTATATTTATGTTTTCCTGAGCATATTAATAAGTAGGAATATTTTCTTTCTGTGTTAGAGCACAGTGTCAAGCAGCTGCTGTTATATATTCACCAACACTCATTAATGTTAGACAGCAACATTTTTATACAGTAATTCTCAAAAGGAAGCCAGCATGCTCACCCAGGCTCTTATATTAGAGAAGAGTTCAGCTCCATTAATTTGAGCAGATGGAAGATGTGTCATGTTTGAGTTTATGATAAAAAAAAAAGTATCCTTAAGACTCCACTTTCTCATAGGCTTTCACAGCTTGACCCTGAAGAGAAGAGGGGGAGTGAACTCAGCGGAATGAAGAGCTGAAAAGAAAAGGGAGGGGGAGAAATATCAGGTCCCCCCCAAAGCCACTTGATAAAAAACAGATAAAGGTCCTTTCTGTGAGTCTCCGATGAGGTCTTCACGGGCTGTGACCCTGAATTCATCTTCAAATTAAGCACAAGAAGACAGGATTGAGCAGGCAGATGCTTTCCGTCAAACCCTTGGGAGCTTAAAGAAGGCTTTGCTGCTTGTAAAACAAGGGTCTGATGTTTATCAATCACTTTGCAATTAAGAATCCGGGGGATAGCTTGTTATCTTAGTTTTCAAACAATCCTTCCCATACAGAGTACATAGGGCAGCATTTCAAAAATCCTCACTCTTAAAACCGAAGAGTCACTACAACAGCTCCTTATTTTTATTAACTAGCTGGCATATGCACCTACAAACCATTAGGAACTAGGAGGGAATAGCAGCTTTTTTCAAACTGCAAATGTATGTATATTTGTATCTATACTGCACTACTCCGAACGTACAACAACAATACTCTCTCTGCTTCCAAAGATTAAGTTCTTCCATGGTTCAAGCCAAATATCCTCATATATTGCGGCTTTATGACCAAAGCTGACCATATACATGGAGATCCGCTAGGTAGCCAAATAAGTGGATCTCTGCCCAAACTTGTCCACTTGCAGGTTAGGCTAGATTGGGCAAAACCGAATCATACTGGGAAAGTGTGGGGAGCCATTGAGTGAGGACTGCATCAATGTGCCAATGCAGTCCTTGCCACTTGGCCGGTAAAAATGTTACCTGATGACAATGTTATTTATAGGGAAAAACCACAAAAATATAGGAAGGCTGGTATTTTTTTCCAGAAAACGTGGCAACCCTAGCCCAATGGTATTTCTGACCTTTCCAGCCTTCACATAGGCCAATAAGTTGCTGACTTTTTGTGGCCCATTTATGGCCAGCTATTGAGATTCTAAAACGAAGGCTACGGGCACACCTGGCGATTCGGGGAGACTTAGTCGCCTGGTGACTAACCGTCTCTTCTTTGGGGTGACAAATCTCCCCGAATGGCTTCTCCCTGTCTTCCGCACACACAACGCTTCGTATTCAAAGTCACCCGAAGTTTCCTCGTGAAGCAACTTCAGGTGTCGCCGAATGAGCAGATCTCTCCCCGATATGCCCACATTGAAGTGGGAGATATCGGGCTGATCCATTCGTGGGCCCTAGGGACCGCATCAACGAAAAGATGCGGCCACGATCCAACGGGATTTTCTAACCTGCCCGATCTGCATCTGTCCCCACTTTCAGGCAGATATCGATTGGCATAGCCTGTCGGGGGGCTCAACACACGAGCCAATAAGATGCTGACTTGGTCTGTCGGCAGCTTTTATCGGCCCGTGTATGGGGGGGGGCGTTAAGGGGAGATATCATTAGTGTCCTTGTGATCGCCTGACATGGAACAGCACATTAAAGTCCAGTAACACCAAAATAATCAATTAAAACATTCAAGCTCCACACACCTACAGGATTAAATGGAATTGTTGCTGCCAAAAAATTAATTATTAATTTAAGGAACTGAACAAGCAACTATAGCCTTTATATTTAAATACTGTCAATATACGGTGTAACTAAGCCTTTAAGAAAACAACCACATGAATCTATATGGCTAGAATTCACAACAAGTATAAAGAGAATGCTACAGACTCAGCAGCGCTGGTAACTGAAGCCTGTGCCAAGGTAAACAACATGGTAGCTCCCAATAATATAAACCATTACGATAATATGCAGGGCAGGAATCCACTGTACACAGTAAGATACATATCTTATTTGGTATGAAAAGCATTCCTCCACTGCATAGTATCATTATCACAGAATGAAAATAAATGCTGTTCAGCAAGCTTTACATTCACTAAATTGTATCTAAAATGTAAAGTAAAACATATAGCCATAGGCTATTCTACAGGGAGCCTTATTTACCCACATAAAGTATAAGCTCAATTGTACCTACATGCTTTTTATGCCATTTTTTGTAGCCCCATCAATATATAATGCGTGCGTTCAGAATTTTACAACCTATTTTTCAGGTCCCCTGAAATGCATAAAATGGGGGTTCTGCTGTATTTGTGAAGTTCCTTTGATGGGACAAATACCTCTGATGTTACCTTTTTTTTTAAAGAAGAAATAACCTTTTAACAAAACTATTTCAGACAGAAGTAGCACTAATTTTTAGATATTTTTAATGTAACTCACAATTCAAGGAAAATTAAATGAATGATAACACCTACTAATGAATATGATTTGATTTCCCTTTAAAAGTACAATACACTATCTAGGCATAGTTTAAAATAATGCACAAAATATTTGTGTTCCTATAAACACATACAGTATGTGCTGCCATTATCTTAGTCTGATAAATGGATATACCCTCCACTGACTGCCACATATATGGAGATTTCTTTCCGTGAAATTCGATCCATTCTCACTTGAACTAGAAATGCAGAAGATGCACTTCCCAGCAAACCTGTTGAGTAATTGAATTGATTGGGCAGACATGTAAGTGGTTATCAGTTGGTCTGGAACTGCATGGGCACTTCTGTTGTCTATGTATATTTGGTTGTTTTATTAAAATGACATAACCTTGTAGCACCATGATTAGCACTGCTGCCTTGCAGACTGGGGCCCTAGGACTAGTCACTAGACTATGAGCAGAATATTATATGCCCACAGTTCTCTCCATATACCCGTGTTCTCAAACAATTGAAAGGACTTAAACGTGTTTCTGTGAACAAGGGTCTTTTGTGGATCCCCAACTTTTAAATATAAACTTGCACGATATTTTACAGCATTTACTTGTATGGTGAATGCTGCATTAGTAAAGCTGTTGCTAGACTGGTCCTGATATCTTTATGTTCATCGTGCCATTTATCTGCAAGTGAAAGTGGCATAGAAGACAAGAGAGGTACTTTATTCCATGCATATTAAAGATGTATTGGTAAAATCGATGTGTGCATACCAGAGACCATTCCACTCCAACAACAAGGAATGTGAATGACGAGCAAATTCAAGTAAAATGCTTCAAAACAGTTTGTAACCAAATAAAGGATAATAATAGGCCAGAGTTCTACCAGTAAGTTACCAATATGAGTGATTCATATCATACAAAGATATCCATGGGACACAGAAATCCTCTGGATGGCTATATCATTTCTCCACAGCTGGACAGATTCAACATGGGACTTTTTCACTTTAGTTTTCATACTTGTGTGGCATTTTATTTTGACAACTGAATTTGTGACTTTAGTAACTGTACCACACAAGGAAAAAATGCTAAACTCTATTCTTGTGAACACAGTTTCTTCTCTGTGGGATATCAGGACATATATTGGATTCATTATTAAGAAATACGAAATAGAGTAAATCCAGCACACGTAATCTGCTCAAGGGTTATTACCCGTGTTTAATGTCAAGCCAAACAGGTTACAACGTTTCGGGGGCATACCCCTTCGTCAGGTAAACACGGGTAATAACCCTTGAGCAGATTACGTGTGCTGGATTTACTCTATTTCGTATTACTCGTTGTAGGTGCCGTCCTCCTATGTTCCATGCACTGTGAACGTTAAAGAGGGACCAGGTGTGCATCTGCACTTCTTTGGCTGAAGTTCATTATTAAGAAACCCATTATCCCAAAAGCTCCAAATTACGGAAAGGCCTTCTTCCATGGACTCCATTTTAATCTTATATTACAAATATTTAAAAAGGATTTCCTTCCTCCCTGTAATAAAAAGACAGCACCTTGTACTTGATCCAAACTAAGATAATTAATCCTTACTGGAGGCAAAACAATTCTATTGGGTTTAAATAATGTTTACGGAAAGGTATGGAGATCCAGATTACTGAAAGACCAATTATCCAGAAAACCCCAGGTCCCAAGCATTCTGTATAATAGATCCCATATCTGTATATGCAGTATTTACAACAACCTCCTCAACTTGGAACCCAAAACTCTGGCAAAGTACTTTCATTTCCATGGGAGAAAAGTGCTATATAATATAATTCCCCTTCACACAGTTAGTTGCTGCCATACCAATATCCTTTCGTCACTCCTCTACATGTCACTACAATCATTACTAAAATAATAATGAAATAGTTGAATGAGCACGCACTCCTGCGACACACCAAGTTGAATAAAATGACGTTCTTTATTCCATAGGTTAAAAAAGCTATGGAATAAGGAACGACATTTTATACAACTTGGTGTGTCGCAGGAGTGCGTGCTTATTCAACTATTTCTTTGCATCTCACCCCAAGCTACGGGTTAGGGGTCCTGCACCCGGGCCACCTTTCTTCATAGGTGATTGCGAACAATACTTATTTTGTTTGACTTAAATTTGCCGATAATGCTAAATCCTTAAGAAACGGACCTGAGGCCACGCATCCAGGTCAATTTCTATGCGGGTGAACTTCGGTCTTTTATTAGAAATTTGGAGTATTTACCTTTTGGATAGAGCTGCGGGTTTTTTTCTGTCTGTGCTTAAAATGATAATGACCCTACTTACTTTTAGAACACTTTTAGATATCCATAAAACATATTCTGTGATGTTGTCTTGTAGAAAAGGCAGTAGTTATTTTAACAAACACAGATCTGTAACTTTGTCACAAAAAAAATGTATCCATACAATATATTCCACTATTTTTTGTTTGCCAGAACATTAACTCAGTAATAACCATGCCCCCTCCAGCCGCTTCATATTATCTACCAAGAGATCTGGTTACTGCCTCATAAAGCAGAAAGCTAGGTTCGCTTATTATCTTAGAAAGACCACAACTAGGTCCTAATCTCTAGCAGACACAGAGTCCGCCTGGCACAAATGTGTGAGTTATGAGGCTCTCCCAGCTTGTAGAATAAACATGGTATTACTAGAGTCATAAAAGCTCATTTCCACCTAAGCTCTGCTTAAAACAAACAGGCTTTCTTAACTTTCTTTTATGTTCGCATTGGCTACCTCTCAGAGGAGAATTAATGGTCTTACAAGAAAAATGGCTGCAGCTGTACTGATCCTTCCCTGTAGCAATGTATTGAGATCCATAACAATTAGCCCTAGATGTGTCTGATTCCAGACACATGAAAAAAAGAAGTGTAAACATGGTAACAGGATTCTGTTAAGGTGGCAAAATGCAAAGAGTTAGATTAATATGGTCTTTCACTGCACTTGCCTTACAGAGGGCTTTTTTTACAGGTATTTCAACTAGTGGTGTATAGACTTTTTTTTTTTATATTTATAATTACTTTCCCATACAAAGAGCATTTATCAGGAGCCAATTGCCCTGTCTGTATGCTTTTAGATTGTTGGAGGAAACCAAAGTACACCACAAAAAATCACGTGGAGAACATACAAACTCCCTGCAGATGTGCCCAAGTTGGTATCAAACTTTAGTACCCCAGAGCTACAAATCAGAGGGGTCATTTACAACCCCAGGGGGTGCACGTGTTCTTTTAACAGAGGGTTGTTGGTTTCTACATAGAGTGCTGGATCAAAAATACATCCAGAGGCCTGTGACTATATGCACAATGCCCTGCTTATGAGGTCTCATTTACAGTTAGGGTGTTATTTATTAAGGTTTGAGTTGTTTTCCACACAATTAGTTTTTGAGTTAATTTTTTCTTTTTGTCAAAATTCATTTTCGGGTTAAGAAAAAACTTTGAGTTTTTTGATATTTATTATGCCCTGAAGCTGGAAATAGCTCAAATCCAAAAAATACTCCAGCTAAAACCTATCGAGGTCATGTAGGAGTCAATGGCATAGGTCCCTTAAACCATTTGAAGAAGTTAATAGCCTTTGTGATGTTCAAGTTTTTTTTTTGCAGAGGGTTTTGCCCAAAACTTGATTAATTTGAATGATTGAAAATTAGTTTCCATCGAAAACTTGATCAATTCGAGTTTTCGGTTTGTTATCTCCGAACTAGCTGATTCGAGTTTTTCCCATTCGAGTCTTTTTAAAATTAGAAACCATTCGAATTGTGAGTTCATTCGAGGTACAGTATACAAAACCTTTGCTAAATAACCCCCTTATACTATTGGGCATTTTTTTTTATGCATACTTCATCGGGCATTGTAAATGAGGCCTCAGAAGTACTAGGAGCTAAGCCAATCTCACCATGTTTATGAATCCAAAAATGCTGTAGCTTAATTGTTGCCTTTGTTTGGAAAAAGTGTAATTTTACTCTAAAATATAGTCTATTTCTGCTACCCAGTAGGTAGTTAGTTACCTTACAGATTCCTGAGATGGGTTGCCTTTAGGGTTGCCACCTGGCCGGTATTTTACCGGCCTGCTGGTAAAGATGATGGTTGATCCCAATGTTAACATGGAAAAAAAGATAAATATTTAGGAAGGTCTGATTTTTTTGCAGAAAAGGTGGCAAACTTAGTTGCCTTATTTCTATGCTGTGAAAAGCAGATAAAGTTGGGCTTGGCCCAGTTAACGTGGAGAAGCACCTATCTCTAATTAGTAACCCTTTTCTATCCAGATAAGATAAACTCCAGCTGACCTTTTTTTTGGTTGTCAAGGAGACTGTTGCCCTCTATCTTTTAATATTTTCAAGATTAAAATAGTGAATCGCTGAGGTGAGGGGTAGAAGGAAGGATCGATGGGAAGGGGGAAGTAACAAGGCTCCTCCCCTTCTTCTATCTATCTTTACAAAGATACGTGACCATAAGCCTTGCCTGAAACAAAGCAAATGTTGTCATTCACAGGAGTAAAGGGGACTTCATGACATATGTCAGGAAAGAAAGTTAAAGAGAGAGCAAAGGGGACGGGATGAGAAAATAATGGAAATAAGGGAGGTGAAAAAGTGCTAACCTGCCAAGCAGGGAAAGTCCTAATTAAGTTTAAATGACAATATTGTACCAACAGTGAATGAAACTTTGGCGTATAGATGAGATTTTTTTCACTCTAGGTATCTGTAAAATAGAATGGATTAATGAATACCTGTTCATATCTAGCTAATCTCAGGACCTAGCCAATGGGTTTTGTCCCTTTTTATCATGGTTAGCGTCGGATCAAAAGGTTCTTTGAACCCCACACTTCGAAGTGGACCTTTTGCCAGTTTAAATAGGTTGTTAATTGGTCCCTGAAACAAAGAGGAAAGATTAGAGCTGTGTTTCTTCACTTATCATGTTTGGCTGACTCTAAATTACTTCATTTTCTAGAGTTTAATAGTTCTATACGATTACAATAATTCTGCTAACATTTGTGTCTTGAAGACAAAATTTAAACTGTTTAAGGCAAAGACTAATAACACACAGGGAATAAAGACGTTAAAAAGATGACTTTCCCCCATGTTCTCTCTCAGTACTGTCATGGCAGGAGCATTAAAAACTGGAGTTGGAAAGAGACAGTAAGCAAGGACTGAAGAGACAGCATTTAACAAAGAGAAGAGACACCCTGACGGAGCGGGCAGATAGAGAAAGAGCAAAAAAGAGAGATAAGGAAAAAAATGTTAAAAAAATGATGGAGTCACAGAAAGGCAAGATAGACAGACAGAGGTAGGACGAGAGTGAATGAGCCTGAGAAAAAACAGTTCCAATGATATCTGGGAGATTGGTTTCAGACGAAAATGCTCTTTCTGCCAAGTCTATATCCCATGTAACTGGTGTGTAGTCACGTAACATTCATCACTGCCTGAACTCTGTAACTTTATCAGCTCCTGAGCATGGCGCCATCTCTAGGCCCAGCCATTCTCAGCTCTCTGATAAAGCAGATAAAACTCTGATAGATTACAGCAGATTGTTACACTTCACGGGACACAATTACTAATACTAATAGTGAGCCCACGTTCGAGAGAGCAGGAGGAGGTGGGCGGAATAATGAGGGAGGGACAGGAGAGAGAGAGTGCAGCAAAGAGAGAGTCAGAACAATGTGTAAATATCATGGATAGGAAAAATGTCAAAAAGAGTAAAGAGGTGAAAAGTACAAAAAAGAGCTGTGAAAATATAGCCTAGCAAAATTTTCCAGTTTTGTCCTATGAAGTTCCAGCCATAAGATAAAATAAAATATTATCAAACAAAGTCCGGATCAGTGTGGAAGAAAATTCTAACAAGTTACAGCAATCTGCACTACCTCTGAGTTTAGAAGTTGATAACATGTATATGTTAACATGTAGGTATATGCCTTCCGATAATGAAAGCAAAAAATGTAAAGGATGCAGTACAGAAATAGGACCCGTTATCCAGAATGCTCGGGACCTGGGGGTTTCCGGATAACGTATATTTACATAATTAGGATCATAATTAGGATTAGGATAATTAGGATCATTATACCTTAAATCTACTAGAAAATTATGTAAATATTTAATAACCCCAGTAGGCTGGTTTTGCTTCCAGCTAGGATTAATTATATCTTAGTTTGGATCAAGTACAAGGTACTGTTTTATTATTACAGAGAAAAAGGAAATCATTTTTTAAAATGTGAATTATTTGGATAAAATGGAGTCTATAAGAGACAACCTTTCTGGATAACGGGTGTTCGGATAATGGATCCCATACCAGTATGTATAACTTTATTATTACATACAGCTTTTATAATGCAAACACATTCTAAATCCAAAATAAGGATTACTATTTCTACAAGGCAGTCATACAAGAGAATTTTAGCTTGACTGACTGGCCTGCATGCCACGTGCGACTTGACTATCCCTAGGTTGTAGAATAGTATGGCCCAAACGAGAAGATCTAAGCAGAAGGGAGTTCCAGTTCCAGTTTCTCTCACTTCCACACCTGCTGATGTGCCATCTATCCATGAAAGAAGAGTATTGACTCACAAAAGGAATGCTGGATCATCATTTAAAACTGATGACCCCAAGGAGCCTTACACATCTACATGAACATACATTGAACCTCATGTTGGCTCAATTTATGTTCCTCATTTTTTTGTTTTAATAACAGAATGAACATATGATTTTAACAGTGATCTAGCCTAATAAAGTCTTGCCTGCAGCAGGAATGGACTATTTTTATTATAGACAATGGCTGTCCATGGGCTCCATAACCTATTTTATTATAATCATGGTCACAAATGGAGTTTATTGATACCCCTTCACTGATACTGTGAATAACATTATCATTTTGAACATGACAGCAGTCATTTGAAAAATATCTTTAGCACTCATTTTATATTTGCGGGCACCATTTCTGGGTAATTTGCCAATGAAAATCTTTAAATGTATGGTTTGTCTTTGCCGATTTATCATTTAGGGTGGTGGCACATGACAAGATTTAGTCGCCTGCTATAAATCTTTGTTACTGCGGGCGACTAATCTCCCTGAAATGCCTTCCCACCGGAAAGAATGTGAATCTCTGGTGGGATGCCATAAGCGTCGCTTCGATTTCCCGAAGTCTGCCTTCAGCTGGCCATAGACGCAAAGATCTGATCGTACAAATCGAGGATTCGTACGATTTTCAGACCGTGTGTGGAGAGTCCCGACATTTTTCGGAGATCGGTCGTTTGGTCGATCAGACAGGTTAAAAGATTTCTGGCGGCTGCTGATAATATCTCTGCATGTATTAAGCACTGCGTATCTTGACAGCGCTATATAAATAAATGATGATGACGATGATGTATTGCCGATCGTACGATTTTCAGAGGGAGACTGTCACTAGCTTTTGGTCAGACATAACTTTCATACGATTGCTTTCAGGGGCCAAACATCGGCTGATCTGTTCTTTTCTACTTTATTTGATCGGAATGGTTAGTGGCAGGTCGGGAGATGGGGAAGTCCGATCGTACGATGATTCGTACGATCGTATCTTTGCGTCTATGGCCAGCTTAATTTTCCATGTGAGTATACTGTCCTCACTATGGGAGATAGTGAGAGACAGTTCAGTGACTACCCTAATAATGAAGTGGGAATAGGTACAAATAACAGCAGAGTAGCTGTCGCATAATTACATGCTGTAAGTGCTTTAACAACTTTAATTCTGAAGACAGCAAATACATTCCTGCCTTTCTGTATTTGGATCATAGAACATCACTTTATATTTCAGAACTATATGGAATCCAATCATCCGTGCAACTGTCCATCGTTTCTTATAGCTCACCTCTCACCATATCAACCTCCAATTGCAAAGGCTCAGTATTCCCTAATGTCTAGGTATTGAACTTACTAATCATGGAGATTGTGGTTACGTGCTACTAAGCAACAGCATTTGATCACTAAGGTCTCTTTGTGAAATCCTGTATAGATATATACATATCTATGAGATAAATACACCATAAACTTTTAGATTGTAAGCTCTAACAAACAGGACCTCCTGTATGAGTAAATTTAATCTTTGGCACTGAGGAATAAATTGCTGCTTGGAAAATACATGATAACAATAACACACTACTTCTTTTTTCTGTTGTGCTCCATTGTGCTCTTTTCTATATACAGGTATGGGACCGGTTATCCAGAATGCTCGGGACCTGGTTATCCGGATGACACTTCTTTCGGTAAGTCTACTAGAAAATCATGTTAACATTAAATAAACCCAAAAGACTGGTTCCTTATTGCTTCCAATATGGATTAATTATATTTTAGTTTGGATCAAGTAAAATGTACTGTTTTATTATTAAAGAGAAAAAAAGAATCATTTTTAAAAATTTTAATTATTTGCATAAAAAATGGGGTCTATGGGAGATGGCCTTTCTGTAATTTGCAGCTTTGTGGATACTGGGTTTCTGGATAAGGGATCCCTTACCTTTAGCATTTTTTAAATTGTAAGCTCTAATAGGTGGGTCCACTTAACTTCCTAAATTGGTCCATATTTGTGTTTAATCTGCATCTATTTGTACATATACTGTATCTACTTACACCCTTGTATTGTACAACAGTGCGATATATGCAGCTTATTAAATTATAATATTAATAATAATAGAGATGCCCAATTTGAAAAGGCAGCAAGCATAAACTGCATCTTTGATTATTGCTGTCGTTTACATTCATTTTTTTTTCAACATTTGTATTTTGTGAGAATTAAAGAAAACAACAAAAAAAAAGCCAAAAAAAAAATTTGTTTAACACCACATTGCCTATTCCCCCTGCTTGCAGAGGTTAACACGAACATACAATTACGTTCACGCAGAAATAAAAAGCTTTAAAACAACAACAAAATTAACATTTTCAAAATATGCAATTGTTATTTCACATAGTGAGGGGAAAAACAACTGAACTGCATATTGCTTAATTTATTGTTAACATTTTATCACCAGCTCCATGAATTATCAAAGCCGCTCTATTCTCTGTTCCTGGCATTTTGGTGGAGCAAGATAAGGGTAAAAACAACAGCCGTAGTGGAAGAGTGAGAACAGGCAGATAGATAACATTGATAGAACTCCAACACCAAACAGCCCCATTCTTATCTCAGCTTTTTATCATCCCTTCCCTTTTCCTCCTGTTTTTTTTCTTTCCCGCTCAATAGCCCCATCAGGAATGGACCAGTGCATTAAAGCTGAACTTTACTCTGTTTGTAGAATGGAGGTGCAAATAACATGTAATGATGGCCCTGTGATAAGTTTAAGATTAATTGGAATGGTGTAAGGCAGTCTCAGACTGCCACACTTCCCTGCACTCTTACTGCATCCTGTGACTTTAGTTTCAGTCCAGGAAGGATCCCCTGCCATTTAGAATTGCAGAAGTAAAACACCCCATTCAAACCACCATGTAGCAACCCAACAGCAGTTGGGTTGGAGCTAATAAACAGAGCACACTAATCTAATCCGATAAATAAGGACAAGCAATATTTGCATTCAAATGCTTTTCTATTAATACAAAGGTCAAATTCATTGCTAACTGGATTCATTTAGCATAAGAAACATTTAAAACGACTGTCGCTGAAAAAAAAAATGAAAAATAATGTTAGATTTTAGGAAATACTGTATAAGTGGGCAGTGACTTAGTGGTCAGTACTTCTGCCTTTCAGCACCATGGTCCTGAGTTGGATTCCAATGTGGGCACTGTCTGCAAGAGGTTTGTATTTTCTACTTGTATTAGAGTCCTGCATGTTAGGTACCTGCAAGGTGGTCAGGGTTTGGGCAGAAATTTCTGATTGTGTGGGTAGTATGTGGGTAACCCGTCTGGGTACCCGGCTAAGTTGCAGGACTGGTCCCTCCCGCCTTCCCCTAAGTTTGTGGTAAAATTTCTTATCCTACCTAGGGGAATAGGCTCTGGAATAGTTTCACTACTGGTATTGCGGGTCAGGTGGTAAGTGAGATATTTGCAGACTGAGTCTGGTATCGGGTCTGGGTAGTGGAGCATAGTGGGTGGCAGGTGAGGGTCGTCTTGCAGGTCAATGGGTCCGGGTCGGCATGGGTCTGCTCGACACATGCAGGACTCTAGATACTCTGTATCTGTGAGAGTTTCCCTTGGGTATTTTGGTTTCCTTCCACACTCCAAAAACATATAGGCAGGTAAATTGGCTCCTGATAAATCTGACCAGTGTGTGTTTGCCAACCAAAACTATACCAGTGCGAACACTGCGCAAATATATATATATTAAATATATTAAAAAAAAAAAGAGCCAGACTAAGCATCACTCCACATGACTGATCTACTAAAACAGGTTCCAAGGGTCACATAATTAAAAACTGGAAACACCACTCATAACAAGACCCATGATACTTGAAGGTCCAGAGCTGCACTCTACTCCCATTCCTGGCAATCGGTAGCAACACATGGCAAAGTCTGGCCTGTCACAGACCTAAGGATCACTTTCAGAAAGCAACCAATTAGATTAATATTAGAGAAATATTAGGTAAAGTGTTTTTAAAAAAAAAATCTAAAGCTTTTACGATTATAAAGCAAAAGAAACAAAAATGCACAACTATAAAAAGCCATATATGCAGACTCGAAATATAAAGAAAAAAACATCCCTATTGTTGTTGTTATATCATTTCCTGAGGGGAAAAATGAGAATTGCATAACTTTTTGCTTTATTATTACATGGAACGTTTCGTTTTGTTGGTTTAAAGGGTTTCGGAAAGAAAATGAGATTGTGTTGTAATGCTTTTTATTTCATACAATGAGGCTGTTTTACTGTCCATTTCCCATCCAGCTTTCAAAGCATTTCCATTCTTTTAAATAATATATGGGGAACAGGCAAAAAGGGGGGAAAATGACAGTTTCACTCCCTTTCCTACCTCTCTTTGAAAAACATAATTTATCTGTGTATTATCAAGAAAGCCAGACACTTTAATCAGTGAGCTATGAAGTCAGTATTTCCATTCTTATCTGGTGGAGGAGTGGAAATGGAGAACAGATAGGCAGCTCCCAGGCCGATCACTGGTGGGGAATGTTAATAGGAGAAGCAGCAAGGAGATTGGCTGCAGAGTCCTGCCTATCTCCACTATTATCAACCCGTTATCAATTCAACCATCACAGCTCAGTAATGGGGCCAGTTCAACTTTCGGCTTTATCAGGGAGCCTGATTCAAGCCAGAGGGACATAGGCTGCAAGACAACCGGGAGAGTGAATAAGCATCTGGGCTCTCTCAGTGTATTTAGAAAAGCAATAAGATTATTCCATTCCTGTATGCGTGGATCTTGCGCGTTAACCCCATTTACTGCCTGGGCTGCCAAACCACAGCAAAAACCTCTTTATGTTATAAGAGATGCCACCCTTTCCACACCACTTCTTACAGACCCCTAAAAATGAGGTGGATGTGATCTTTATTATTATTACTATTATTAATTTATATAGCGCCGACATATTTCGCAGTGCTGTGATTTTATACGTTTTTTTAATGTAAAACTAGTCAAGATTTAAATAGAACATTGTTTTGAAACACGAGTTCCCATTAAAATCAGAGCTTACCCATGACCTTTAATTCATACTATATTATTTTTCATAGATTACGTATACAGCACCAACCCAGAATTATGGGAATGGTATTTCCCATCATTTTCGTTGTAAGCAAACAATTAGTATTTTTTTTTAATTATTTCCTTTCTCTCAGTAATAACAAAAACAGCATCTTGTATTTGATGGCAATACGCTAAAATGAATCCACATTAGTGGCAAAATAATCCTATGGGGTTTTTATTGTTTGGTTTTTTAGTAGACTTATGGTACAATGATCCAAATGACAAGACCTTTTAACAAGAAACCCCTAGGTCCAAAGCATTACTGATAATAGGTCTCATAAAGGATAAAAATGTGCACAAATTGTCCATTTGGGGGGGTTGAGGGGTTAATGTCACATTGGTCAGTTTTCGTCATTTTGTCACTTCAGAAATTTCTGTGGAAGGGAGACAAAATACTAACACAATTTAGAAAATACAAAAAGAATTTGTTTTACTTTTATGCAGAAATCGTTTTTTTTACATGAACAACGCCATAAGACAAATGGCATAATTTATACAGCATTAAAACCAATATACAATATCAACCACCCATTGATTATACATGGCAAGCAAGACATCAACAAGGAGCGGATACACCTATCAACAAAATGAGAATGGCCCCAACGTTTCGGCACCAAGGCCTTTGTCAAGGGGATCCCTTACTTTTCTGCATAAAAGTAAAACAAACTCTTTTTGAACCACTCGTATTTTCTAAATTGTGTTTTTTTGAGTGTGCGAACATATGGACAAATTACATAGCTATAGGTTACCTTAAGTAGGGGTAACATTTGTTTCTGCACCTCTGATTACTTTTTGAAAGATTTGGTGTGCCCTCCAGTCACTATTAACTCTAGACAAAATACTAACCCCACATTCAAAGTAAATACAAATTGCCACAAATCACCAAATCCTGTCTAGTGACAGGTGTGTAAAGCTTGAAATGCATCCTGCCTTTTTCAGGCCCTGACATAGCACTTATTACCTACATACTTTAAATGGGGTTAATTTCAAGCATTCTGTCCCCTAACAAAAAATGGAAAAAAAAACTGGCCAAGCAAAACACTATTTGTGTATTTAATAGGTAATTATGTATCCCCTATTGTGATAGATAAAGATACTTACAGTAACTCATCAAGGTGTGATCAGCATGGCCATGGGGTAAGAGCTATTATACAGCACAGGGAACTCTGAGTTTACTTCTAATATCCCCATATTTTCAAGCAAGGGAAGGCTTATTTAAGTTTTAATGAGTCATGTGACACAAATTACATCTAATTAAAAAGCATTACAAACGAACTCAACACATAATCAAGCACAATTTATAAGGTAGATATTTAACAGGTTATTAGTGGTTCATGTATTATCTAGTCATATGTGATTAAGCAGAGCAGAACATTCTAGGAACAGCATACACATTTAAGTACAATTCTAATAGAGTAGGATCAGAAAAACAACTCATCAGGGTCATTTCAGCATTTCTGAAACCACCCTACACTTGTCCTTGTGTTTATACTCAAAGTCAAAGTCAGTACTGGTGCCCAAGACAAATACTTCTTGGCCTGGTCCACCAAATTGCTCTTCCAGAGGAAGCACTTGTGACATGGGAAGCAAATACAAACTCCACTCAGATGGTGCCCATATGGAATTTATAGAATCTTGCTACTGCATTAGAGACAGGAAAGATATGACAAAGGGCTGCACATGACATAAGCCTGTGGTAGAAACAAAAACAAAAAACAGGAAAATCTAAGGTTGTCGCCACATGGCAGGTGTAGCTGTTTGTCACCAGCATGACAATATGTATAGCCCCATGTCAGATTTCAAAATTGAATATAAAAAAAATCTGTTTGCTCTTTTGAGAATTGGATTTCAGTGCAGAATTCTGCTGGAGCAGCACTATTAACTGATGCGTTTAGAAAAATACATGTTTTCCCATGACAGTATCCCTTTAAAGGGAAAGTCTGAAATAGGGCACACCAATATGAACATTTTCAGGCAACAAGAATACACATCAGAATCAATTCCAATTAATAAAAATATAAAGGCAAAGACACATAGGCGGGTCAACTGTCTCAAATCTTCATCCAGCTCATTTGAGTACAGTCACGGGGCTCATGTTTTTATGCAAAATGTTAATTTTGAACAAAATATATTTCCCCTTTAGCCACTCTCCCTCAGAGAGAGCAACACCTATGACATTTCAGCACAGATTCCCAAACCCTTTCAGTAAAAAAGTCAATAACAATTCATGATTAAACACTCTCATTATGCAAAATTTACTGCCAGCAGATCAGCCTCCAGATCTCTGTTTCTGCCCCACACCCATAAGCCCCCAAAGCGCAAGTGAGAGGTCAGCATTAATCATAGTCAGGCAGTAACCCAGCTCAGTAGAGCCCTTGTCTCTTTGCTTTTCTAGCTGTTTGTTATTGTAGTTGAATCCTTCTCCAGCCTGCTTGCTGGAGATAAGGGCTCTTTATCAGCCTTAAAGATCTTTATCAGCGCACAGATCAGCCCATACAACTTATCTGAAATTCACATCTACTCGAGAGCTGAGCAGAGAGGAAAAACAGGCCAGCTAACTCCTGAGCTCAGACCTGACGTTATGTTTCCTTTTTCTTTGTTTTGTTGGTTCTGAATGTTCAGTCTCATTTAGCAACAATGTTTTGAGGATACAATAAATGTCAATGATATCTCCATTAATTAGGTCTAGAGAGTTATTTGTAAATAACTGTTGTCTAACAATAGACTAATGGCTGCCTTTCTTCCAGAATCTCTAGATCCACTAACAGGTGAGCTTTCTTTAGAACATTAGTAGTATAGTATTAGAAAGACATAGTATAACATGTTTATCTCATAAATATGGCTGATTTGTGCCTTACTAGTGTTTCACACCTCACAACAAAGGTTTTGATACTGCATACTATTTAAAGGAGTCCTACAATTATGTGTATATGTAATTGCTATTAAAAGCAGCTTCTGTGCATGCCTGGCTCAGATTCCTAATGCACTGCAGCGGAAGCAAGTGTGGAAAAAACATGGAAAAAGGACTTCTGCTACATTGTTGCAAGAGTCAGAACCAGAGAACAGAAAGCAAATCCCATTTACAACATGCTTTTAACCACAGTCTTTTTTTTTACGGTATATTAAAAGTTACGTTATGTTTTCTTTCATTGTGCAAAAATACATTTGTGTTGGAATTACCCTTTAACTCTGTGAGAAATGCACAAAATACAGGTAAATGGACTACCATGCTTCTATATCACAGCCTTGTCAACCACTGAGATCTAGAACAAAAACTACATGAAGACTGTAAAGGAAGTGAGGAGGTGTATACAATATAGATGCAAAGATACTAACTCACTTTATATATAAATAATACAAAAAGTGGAGCATTGCTTCAATTTGGCAGATAAAACTGAGCATAAGTTTTGGGCAGATGGTAATTATGTAGAAACTTTAATCCTGTCAGAGCTATTTACCTTTTAATGCCAGGGCTCCCTTAGAGTGCCCAGAATTCTGCACCTTGCACTTTATTAAGCAAGGTAGACACAAGTCTTTTGTTGCAATGCATATAGGGACATGTATTATGCAATTCCATTTTCTAAAAAATGCATTCGGATGAATGCAATATAGCCTCCATTTAGCACCAACATTCCAGAACGGAAATTATGCATGGTGGGGAAAAAAATTGTAATTTATTTATAAACAAGGCTTAGTGGGTTGGGTACTTCTTAAACTAATGATATGTCTGTGATATTAGGGTCTCCAAAAGTAAAGTGATTACTCACCACTCACCTATAGCTGCCAACCTAGGCATGGGTCTTCGAGTGGGGTGCCAATATGTTAAGCACTCCTGGGTGCAGGGGCGCTTTGCCAATGAGGTGAGTTGAGGCTCTCGCCTCAAGCGGCAGCGCCCCACTAGGTACCAGGGGCGGCAAAAATGCCGCTCCTGGTACTTTATGAGCCAAATTTCCTGCGCAGTTAGGCTCTCTGTGCTAGCATCCTGGCCCTCTCTGCTGCTGCCTCAGGCAGCGGATGGGCCAGGATTGCCCCTGCCTGGGTGACTTCAGTCGCATATGTCCTAACCAGAGCAATGTCTGTCAATAGGTGACCTTTCAGTTCAGCTCCTCAAACAGTGTGGTAGGTTCGCACTTCTAAAAAAAGTTATCATATACAGAAATATTCCTAATAGCATCTCAGATTTTTAACACACAACTACCCCCGGATCCGGAAAATGCTCTACTCTGCCTTCCTTACTATCACAATTTCTAGCAGCAACTAGATGGACAATAGCACTAAATTGGCTCCATCTCCATCCTTAGCACTGTCGCAAATGATAACCAGAGTGGATCATATAAATTCACTATCTTATCTTTCCAACCTAATATCTGACTCCCTAGATTCGCACAAACAAATGTGGGAACCTTGGGAAAATCTTAAAAAAGCCAACAACCCCAATACTAGTAACACAGCTAATAAACATATTCAATACTGAATTTATTCTGGAAACAGAGAAATTCCAACAGATCTAAATGATAGAAACTCCCATATTGTTTGGCTAAAATCTCTTCCATCACGAAAGTAAATTATAGTTTCACCCCATGGACTGTGTGGTTAGAACATATCTATTTCCCAGAACTATTCTATGGAGATTTAGGAAATCTAGGTTGGAAACTTTTGATCTATGTGGACTAATAATATTTTTTTTCCTTTTGTGTTGTTTTTGATCACTTATATATGTTACAATATGACTATTGTTAAAAGTACGATGCTTTGCTGTATTGTTATACTCCAAATGACTTTATTTGGAAAAAGTTAAAATAAAAAGAAATTTAAAAAAAAAAAAGTTTTCATCTCCACTGGAGAGCAAAGTAGAGAAATTAGTTTTTCTAGATTGTGCCAGAGAAAGCACCCGTGTGGTCCCAAAACATATAGTGCTATGCATCTCTAATAAATCGAAAAATGAATTTCTCTACTTTGTTTTACAGTGGATCTTTCATGGTTATATCCTAACCAGAGCAGCCTAGCCTGACTTTAAGCTTGGCACATGCGAAGTAAAGTTATCTTCTAAGAACTTTGCCTAACAGGCACCCACCGGTGATTTTACCTCTCCTTGTTCTTTCATCACACAAGAAATTAACACAGCAGCAAAATTATTTTCATGAGCTTTGGATTCCAACAGCAATTTGGCCCAGTTGTAACTTTAATGCCTTCCACCAGTACAAAAGCTGCTCCAGAAACTATCCGTTCAGAAAATTGTATTTGAGAGTAACGAAGCTGCATAAATCCATATTGATGGCAAAACAATCCTACTGGGTGTAATGTTTAAATGTTTATAGTATACAGTATAAGCATAAGGTATGGTGATGAAAACTACAAAAAAAACAGGTCCCAAGCATTCCAGATAATGGATCCAATACTTTATTCCAATGCTTGTTAACAAAAAAAATTAACATGAAGATAATATGAACAGGCACTTGAAAAAAAAAGTGTAAAGTGTGTTATAAGCAAAAGGAAAGCTATTTTTCCCTTGATCAGTGCTTTTATTTGTGGAAAAAGAGGGGTGGGCCACGCAAATACCTAACAAGCATCCCCAATTTGCTCTAACACATTTTACCAATGTTTCATTCTACTGCACTTGTGCAAGTGTCATTGCTAAGGACACCTGGGAAATGAAAACAAATTTGTACTGACTGGAGTTACCTAACATATTAGTAAAAACATAAAAAAACAGAAGGTTTTTAGTCACAAGGTAATGATCGTAAAACTGCCAAGCCAAAATATCTTTTTGATTCTAATTTTCTAACTTTTCTACATAAACAGCTAATGGCAAAGTGGTAACAAACAGAAATGAGTATGATCACTAATCTTGCAACTTTTGAATTAAAGTAATTCTAAGACATTTTTTTCTTTTGCTTTTCACTCCACCCGTTGATAAGATAATCAGATATAAGTACACCCCCCTCAACTTCTACAATGATAAGAGATAAGGCACAAACAATAAAAATTAAGATCACCAGATGCAATCAGATTCACTAGTATGCTTAAGCATTTTCGGTTGCCATAGAAAAAACTTATTGTGCTGTAAAATAATTATTTATAAAGACCAGTTAGAGGAGATAAATTAGGACAGTATTGACTTGGTCACCATAGTATTATATTTCTAATGGATTTGTCTAATGTACTTATTGAATACATTTTTATTCTTTATTTTTCAAAGCTTCTATGAAAGTATTGGCTCAGTCGGTAGTTTTGGCCCTGCTTTAGCAGCTACTGTGTTTCTGACTGGCCACTTTGCCAGCCACCCTTTGGACTAAAATTCCATTACAGGCAAGGGACCTGTTATCCAGAATGCTTGGGGCATGGGGTTTTCCGGATAAGAGGTCTTTCCATAATTTGGATCTCCACACAATAAATCTACAACAAATTATTAACGTTAGTTAAACTGAATAGGATTGTTCTGCCATTGATAATGGTTAATTATTTCTTAGTTGGAATCCAGTACATGGTATAATTTTATTATTTCAGAGAAAAACAGAATAATTATTTAAAATGGGGATTATTTGTTTAAGGTGGCATCTATGAGAGATGACTGTCCCGTAATTCAGAGATCTCTGGATAATGAGTTTCCAGATAACAGATCCCATACCTGTATAATAAAAAGCCTATAGGGGGTGTGACCTATCAATCCAGGAGCATGGCATGAGAACCTTGGGGGATATGGAACTAGAGTTGCTTTTTAAAGGTTTTACATCACTTAAGCCCTTTGGAAAATATGGAAAATAAGTTTTGAATAATTGATTTTATCCCCTTTAGATGAGCACTAATATGGCCAATCATACCTGTATTGCACATGTTTATTTAACAAAAGAAAGATGAAAGCACAGGTACTTTGTCAAATTGTGTGTTGTGCTCTCAGATAAACCACACAAAAATGGCTGAGCTGCACACTTTTTAACTCACTTTCCCTTTTAATATTCAAAATGAATGCTTACATTACATTTCTGAGTAGATCAGAGAAGTGCTCAGTGTTCGATCTAGTGCTCTTATCTGCCTTAGCAAATCGCATTATAGAGTGAATCTGCCTTCAATCAGAGTTACAGTCCAATCCATCCCCCTCTAGAAATGCCCAGAGAAGGCACAAACAATCTGAACAAGGACCTCTTAACAGGGAGGTTGGTTCTGAGCATGGAAAATGTTTATGGCGTCTTCAAAAAAGTTCCCAAAGCACCGCGCTAAACATATCAACAGACTTTCTGCTGATGTTTGTAAAAATAAAAAAAAAGTCTGCTAAAGCATATACAAAGTACAGTATTGAAGAAGTTATAATGTGGTTTACATTAAAGATTTTGGTTTTGAAGTGATTTGCAATTAGTGTTTTCTGTCTCTTTCGCCACTGTTGGTTCTGTCTCTTGAAACAATGTAGCAAAATTCAGTACATATTTGCGTCATCACAGGTTTGTGAAAGAAGGAAAGGATTAATTACGGGGGGGTTATTAGGCACCCCTCCAGTGATTTTAATGGTAATGTCACACCAGGGAGATTTAATCGCCCAGCGACTTATCGCCTCTTCTTTGGGGCGACTAATCTCCCCGAACTGCTTTCCCCTATCTTCCGCCTGCTACAATGAAAAAACGCCTGCGGCATGGCACTCGCTGCACTTCATTTTCCGAAGTCGCCCAGAGTTTCCCCGTAGGCATTTTTTCATTATAGCAGGTGGAAGACAGGGGGAAGCCGTTTGGAGAGATTAGTCGCCCCCAAAGAAGAGGCGATTAGTCACCGGGCGACTAAATCTCCAGGTGTGACCATACCCTAAAGCTGGCCATAGACGCAAAGATCCGATCGTACGAATCGTGGATTCGTACGATTTTCGGACCATGTGTGGAGAGTTCCGACATTTTTCGTCCGTCGGAGATCGGTCGTTTGGTCGATCGGACAGGTTAGAAAATTTATGTCGCCTGCCGATAATATCTCTGCGTGTATTGCCGATCGTACGATTTTCAGAGGGAGACTGTCACTAGTGTTGTCAGACATAAGTATCGTACGATTGCTGTCAGGGGCAGAACATTGGGTGATCTGTTCTTATTTGATCGGAATGGTAAAGACTTTGATCTGAATGGTTAGTGGAGGGTCGGGAGATGGGAAAGTCCGATCGTACGTTGATTCGTACGATCGGATCTTTGCGTCTATGGCCAGCTTTAGGCTAACCTCAGTGATTAAGGCTCTCGCTTTCATTTAATCAGCTACTATCTTGTTTCAAAAGTTCAAACCACCAGTGCAGGAAATAGCAAGGGACAGACAATTATATTGACAAATAAATATTGAAATACTTTAAAGTTGCTTTGAATTTCAATTTCTTGTATTGGGCAAAATGTTATATTTAGTCCATACAAAGCTAATTTGGTGATGATCACAACTGTCAAAATAAGGAAAAAGGAAAAGGAATATGCAGGAAATAATTGTATACTGTTGTGCTTTAAATGGGTGGTTTACAATTCAGTTAACTTTTAGTATGCTATAGAATAGCCTATTCCTAGCAACTTCACAATTGGTCATCATTATTGATTTCTTATAGTTTTTGAAGTATTTGCCTTCCTCTTTTACAGCTTTAGTAGGGATCACTGACCCCAGCTCTTTGACCTTACAATTGTATTATTATGGTTACTTATCATTCCTTATCTTTCTATTCAGACCCTCTCCAATTCATAGTCCAGCCTCTCCTTCAAACCACTGCCTAGTTGCTAAGGTAAACAAGACCCTAGAATTTAGATAGCTGCTGAAATTCCAAACTGTATAGCTGTTGAATGAAAAGCTACATAAGCTACATAATTGAGCAAATACAGATAATAACAACCAACTACAAATTGTCTACGAATATCAGTGTCTACATCATACTAAAAGTTTGTTTAATAATGAACAACCCAATTGATTTTGGGTTTAGGGTGGCGGCAAATGTGACTACAAATCTCCTCTTCTTTGGACTACTAATCTCCCGAAATGCCTGCCAGACAGCTAGAATGTGAATCGCAGACGGGGTGGCACTTGGATCACTTCAGAATAACGAAGCGATCAGAGTGCCATCCTGCCAGCGAATCACATTCTATCAGGCGGGAAGGCATTTCAGGGAGATTAGTCGCCCGAAGAGGAGATTTGTCGCTGTGTGACTAATCTCCCCGAATGCCAACACCACCCTTAGGGCAGAGACACACGCTCAAATTCGGGGAGATTAATCGCCCGGCGACAAATCTCCTCTTCTTCGGGGCGACTAACCTGAACTGCCTTCTCCTGCCTTCCAGCCGGCTAGAATGTAAATTGTTGGTGAGATGGCACTCACAGCGCTTCGTTTTCCGAAGTCGCCGAAGTTTCCTTGTGAGGCAACTTTGGAAAACAAAGTGCTCAGAGTGCCATCTTTCCAGCGAAAAAGAGGAGATTTGACGCTAATCTCTCCAAATCTGAGCATGTGCCGCTGCCATTAAGGTGCACAGTTCATCAGATAAAGTCCAAGGAGAATGTAATGACATCCAGCTATCAATGAATGGGTTAAGGAACTCCAGCTCTGTAAGCCTTTGCCTGCACATGGTACCTGTCAGAGCAGCCAAGGCAGCCTGTAACACGGGTGCTTTGCTTCCTCTATTTATCACACCAAAATCAGTACTGGGTTTCAGCAGCAGAGGCTTTTAAAACAGCAGGCTCCATGCTTGTACCTGAAAACTCTGCAGTTCTAAAGGAACTAATGTAATACATACAGTATTATCAATAACGGATTTTGGTCCTTTGACAAAAAAAATCAAGGCAATATGGGAATTATTCCAAACATTAATTCATAACATTATTAATGTATCCAAAATAAACATCAATGAAAAATAAAATATGGATACAGAACCTGTGACCCTCCAGCTAAACTGCTAAGAGACAATGGAAGTTGTAGTTGTACAGCTAATGGGCCTCACTTCATAGTTCCTGCAAATATTCCTAAAGCACTTTGATGACACAGGACCTGACATAAAGGAGAGAAAGAGGACAGAGGTGAAATGGGGTATCAAATGGAAAGGAAACAAAAACAGGAAAAAGGTCAGGATTTATGTGAAGACAGAGAGAGAAAGCACAAATAAATGAAGATTGCAGGGAAACTGAGCAAGGAACCAGACTCAGATTTATCAGTTTAATAATCGCTCCTGGAAAAGCCCAGACAGGTAGATAGAACTTCAGGATTGCAATTACTTCCCCAGTCAGATAAACCACTTTTATCAGACAGTTATTTCTGACATCCCTAAATCGATTTGTTATCTACAGACTAGATCTAAACAGGCAAACAAAGGTATGGGCTGCAATTCCACCAATGGCAAAAAAGTTCCAAGTCTGTCACGCACACCCCCCCCCCCACACACACACTGCCCCATGGTACCTCCATAAAACCTGCGGGCATGTGCCAGCCCACTTTCACTTATATTCCAGTCACTTTATCAACTTGACAAAAAAAGGGTAAAATGAAAATTGAGTTCCTTCTGGTCCTATATGAGCCTGATGCCCTCTGACTGCATGTTTGTTTTCTATATACATATTTCAGGATATTATCAGAAAAATAAATATAAAATATACCCTGCCTCAAAGCAATATCTATTGAAGCAGAGATAAGATCAGAGCAGCTGCGAGATCTCAAAAGAAATACTTTGCAACACACGTGATGCTTTTAATACAATGAATGCGAGAGTCACAGCAGATAAGATCAGCATTCAAGCCTGTCCCGACACACTGATTCTATCAGGATGTGACTGCATAATGGAATATTTTAAGCTTATCTGGCCGCTGATCAGAGCTTGCTGTTATCCTGTGCAGCATCTGGGTGGGAGCGAGGCTTCAGAAGATGCAGAGACAGCTCCTCACCTTTCACATCAGCCCTTCCCCCTATCAAAATAATCTGCATAATAGCAGCCTGCGTAATGAGCTCCTGGACTCCAGGCAGCCTCCATCTCCACAACGTATCTGTGCTCTGAAGATAAGGTTACATGTGACTGTATGTAATATGCAATATTCCAGGAGGTCGGAGGGTACCAGCTCAATTTTCCTGTGTCCAAAGGAAATGTTTTGCTTTTTTTCTTTCTCCCTTCCAATCATGAAGAAATTACAAACAGCCAGCCAAAAATGTCAGTCCCTAATATTGTAAAACAACAGAGATATAGGAGAGGCGATATATAGACCAGGTAAGGCTCACATTCAACTCGCACCAAGATATGAGATAGAAATCGAAGGGGGGGGGGGATTATGTTAAATCTGAATTGTAATGGGTTTGTTTTGTGATAGGGTTACCAAACTGTTGCCCTATAGCTACATTTAACTAAATAATCTGCATGATGTTGATCCACTACAACCTAAATTTGCCTAATCCAGTGAGAAGAGGAAAACCCACACACTTTATTTTGTCAAGCTGTAGGCACGGATCCCATAGCCAAAGGTTCCCAGGCCCAAGACTCATTCTGAACTATCAGATTTTACTGTTTTACCATTATTTTGGATGCCTAGCAATCTATCATATGCTCTGATAGACATGTATTCAACAGGTGCTTGGTGGGTGGCAGACACAGGTGTTATTTATAAAATAGTGCTCAGCAGCTTGAGATGCAGGTATAGAAGAGTGGTACCTTTTATAAAGGCTTTCCTCAGTCTAGCACAATTACTGTGCGCATCCTACACTGGCATCATTTTATTAATGTCCAGGTGCAAATTTGACCAGTGTTGGTAATGGAGCCCCAAAAAGTCTAAGCACTGTATACTTAAAGGGATACTGTCATGGGAAAAAACATTTTTTTCAAAATTAAACAGTAAACTCCAGCAGAATTCTGCACTAAAATCCATTTCTCAAAAGAGCAAACAGATTTTTTTAGATTCAATTTTGAAATCTGACATGGGGCTAGACATATTGTCAATTTCCCAGCTGCCCCGAGTCATGTGACATGTAAACTTCAATCACTCTTTACTGCTGTACTGCAAGCTGGAGTGATATCACCCCCTCCTCCCCCCCCCAGCAGCCAAACAAAAGAACAATGAGAAGGTAACCAGTTAACAGTATCCTAACACAAGATAACAGCTGCCTGGTAGATCTAAGAACAACACTCAATAGTAAAAACCCATGTCCCACTGAGACACATTCAGTTACTTTGAGAAGGAAAAACAGTAGCCTGCCAGAAAGCATTTCTCTCCTAAAGTGCAGGCACAAGTCACATGACCAGGGGCAGCTGGGAAATTGACAAAATGTCTAGCCCCATGTCAGATTTCAAAATTGAATATAAAAAAATCTGTTTGCTCTTTTGAGAAATGGATTTCAGTGCAGAATTCTGCTAAAGTAGCACTATTAACTGATACGTTTTGAAAAAAACCATGTTTTCCCATGACAGGATCCCTTTAAAGAGGAAATATTCACTTTTCTTGTATTAAAGGGGCTGCTCACCTTCAAACTATTTTTTTTTTCAGTTCAGTTGGTTTCAGACAGAAATAAACACTTTTTCTAATTACTTTCTGTTTTCTATTTGTGACCGTTTTTCTAATACTGAAGAGTAAAGTTTCATTTTTAACCTTCTTTAGCAGCTCTGGAAAGGGGGGTCGTCGACTCTTTAACTGTTCTAAATTGATACATTTAGTTGATACATTGTTTACCTTTGTCCCTGCTGAACAGAATCCCTGAGTTTCATTAAAGGCTGTTAGAATTGATACAATAGTTGCTCATATTCTACAGATACTGCTGAGAAATGTATCAACTAATCATATCAACTAAATGTAGCAAATTGTAACAGTTCAGATGCTCCTGGATCACTGAGCTGCCAGACTAAAACACCAGGGACAGGGACGTTAAACTTAAATGGGAACTCTGGTTTCCAAACCAAAATTCGATAAAGAGGTCCACATAACAAATAAACCCCATATATATCCATCATTTGAAATTCTGGAAGGGAAGGAGGGCCTACAACTAACCCACAGCTTACAGACAGCATGCAGGAACTACATAACCCACAATGCATTGCATTGTGATGTTCCATTTTTTATTGAAATCACGTGTGCAGAGAATTGTGGGGTTTGGAGGATGCAGGCTTAGGATAGCTGGCTGCAGATACATATTAGTCAGTAGTCAGCCAGGTCAGCAAAGTATTCAGACAGATCAGCAGGCGAGCAGGGGGCTAGGCTTAACTGTTCCAAACCATTAGAAATCATAAAAAGTCTGCATATTTTAGTTGATTTCATTGATTAGGGAAATTTGACGTCCCTGATTATTTATGCACGACTGCGAGTAACAAATCTCCTGAAAATGTCTCTCTCTTGGAAACAACTAAAATCACTGGCAGTAAAACCAACATATCCTGAAGTTACCTCTGGAGGAACAAATCTACCTGTTGGCCACTGCCCTTACAGATTTACTAATGATCTGTCTACCCATCGAAAAGGTATATCAGCAGTTTACATCTTTAGCCCAAACAATCCAAACCTGATTGGACGATCATGGAATAGACTTTAGAACAAATTCCCAATGTGGCTATACATGCCAGATGGAAGGGCATGAAAGTCAATATTAGTCAACCAGCCTTTTAAGTCTATAACACCACAATATTTGGCCCAAATCCTGTTTCCCACCTATGCACACACGGACATTGGCATATAATTTCCTACTGGAACAGTCTTAAATATATGCACTACTAAATCTGAATTTTAATGGCTTAGAAAAAATAACATTTTCAAAGTAATAAGTGTACCAAACCATTACACTCAAACTAATTTGCAAGATGTAATGAATGAGGTTTTGACTCCTTATGGAACTGGCCACAGTAAAACACATGGACTCCACTGTCTTACCAGTATATTAATCAATGACAATTTCACCATTAGAATTAATATCTGTAAACTATGACCAATGCTTCTTTGCTGTATTTGAATTAATTTAACCTGGAAGAAGAAGCATCACATCAGCTACCGCAAAATTAGATAAAAAGATTAAGATCAGCTGATGCCCTACATTAAAAAATATCGTGGGCAGAGCCATATAACCTCATGTTACAATGTATGCGTGTTCCATCATTTGTAATTGCTTTTGTTTTATTTAACTACATGTGCTCTCCCCTATACCGCACTGTAGATTATGTTGACATTTTACTACAGGTATGGGACCTGTTATCCAGAATGCTTGGGACCTGGGTTTTTCCAAATAACAGATCTTTCTGTAATATGGATCTTTACATCTTAAGTCTGCAAGAAAATTATGTAAACATTAAATAAACCCAATAGGCTGGTTTTGCTTCCCATAGGGGTTAATTATATCTCGGTTTGGATCAAGTACAAGGTACTGTTTTATTACTACAGAGAAAAAGGAAATCCTTTTTAAAAATGTGGATTATTTAGAGAAAACGGAGTCTATATGATACAGCCTAATGCTCTCCAAGAAGAACAAAGAAAACGTAAACAAATCATAAATAAGAAAATAAAGTAACTCCAACCAACCTTCTTTTAGATTGTAAGCTTTTGGCACTATTGTGTCACTAACAATATGCAATTGTAACGGTGCATCTATTATGTTGAAATGTGTCTGTACATGTAAACATTTATGTCTTGTATTTGCCACCCTTAACTCTGTGCCATAAGAGATGATGGCACTGTATAAATAAAAGTAACATATTGACAAATAATAATATTTTATAGAGAGGGATGAATTTTTTTTGCCTTGTTTCGCTGAAAAAATGGCACCCATAGACTTATATAGCTTTGTGCTTCAAAAAAAAAAAGACGGGCGCCAAAAGAATTTCGCTGTGCGACATTTTTTTGACACCCATAGACTTTAATGGGCGTCGGCGATAATTTCTCAGCAGCGAATTTTTGGCAAAATGAAACGGGTCAAATTTGCCCATCCCTAATGGTTAGCCAATGACAAATTTTTGTCACTATGAAAATGATGAAAACATAAAATGAGAAATGAAGGGGAACATAGAATAAGTTTTATGAGTGTTTCTTATGTAGACAGAAAAGTATAAAAACACTTTTTTTAATGTGTGAACTATTATATACAGTATTTATCCATTACAATTATATTGCTAGGTTAAAGCATTAGACATAGAAAAGCACTGCAAAAAAGCCACAAGGGGCACTTTGGTAGAAATAGAGATGCTCTCTGTTGTGGTAAGCAATATAACTCCTGCACCTTAGTAGAATTGGATTTAGGATATTTTTATTTGAACATAATAAGTTATCGCTCTTATGTTAATTAAATGCTGATTATAAACTTTGTAAGAAATGTCAAAACACCCACATAATTATTTACGAAGGATAGAATGTAAACTACCTATATGATTGGGTACTTAAAGGGGAAGTGCACCTTTAAAAATAACTGTCTCGTAGATCCACGCTGTCCAGATTCTTCCATGGTGTGGGCCCATAATCTGGATGCATGAGGGACAAGTTATGAGAAAATGTTTGTTATAAAAAGAAGTCACATAAAGTGACTAAAGGCCATAACCATGAGTTTTAGGCTAGCAAGTCTTCAGCTGGAAAGCTCTGCTATAGATGGAGCTGCTGAAAGTCAATTTTCAGTATCTAGTAGTCTAGGTTGACTACTAGATACTGAAGCACAAAGAATGTATATAAATGAATAATATGCAATGACAGGTATCGGCATATGCCGCTGTGTGATGTATTGAATATAGACTTCTCAGATGGCAAAATCAGCTAAGCCCAAAGGACTGGCTGTATTTTCTTAATAATGGAATTGATGACATTATAAGGCAACAGAGTGACTGCCTAGCATTCTTATTTACCCAAAGGACTGCTGAGATGATATAAACATGTGCCATACACACATGACTTTGAGCAGCTGATTGCCTACAAAAACTCTTAGGCCATAAAATGTGCATCTATTGAAATGCATGCTGAATGAATCAAGACGCATAGATTGTGTTTATAATTATTTTTTTAACAAGATAGTGGGTTTTCAGAGTTGAACATGCATTCCTCTATTTTAATATATTTTGCACTTAAAGTGCTTCAAATGCACACACACACAGACACACACACACACACGAGCAACACCAATTCAATCATTTTAGTCAGTTCTCTTATGTTTTCAATAAAGGTATAGGATTCGTTATTCAGAAAATTATTATCCAAAAAGCTCCAAATTACAAGATGGCCATCTCCCATAGACTCCATTTTAATCAAATAATTAAAATTTTTAACAACGGTTACCTTTTACTCTGTATTTATAAAACAGTACCCTGTATTTGATCCAAATTAAAAAAGAATTAATCCTTATTGGGGGGAAACAGTCCTATTGTGTTTATTAAATGTTTAAATGTTTTTTTAGCAGATTTGAAGTATGGACATCCAAATTACAGAACAAACCCTTATCCAGAAAACCCAGGTACCAAGTATTCTGGATAACAGGTCCTATAACTGTACTACTACATCCAAAAACGTCATTTAACTCATATGTACCTAGTGGATTGAGCATACATTATTAAGTGTCCTAACTCTCAGCTTCCTTTCATATTGATAAAGTGAATAAACAAAGTTAAAATCTGTTATTCCATTTTCTGTCATTGCCCCTCTGATCCAATATAATATATAGAATGAAAGACATAACCATGTGCTGCAGAATAGAACACAGATTACACAAAATACATCAAATTAATACTATGTAATGTTAGTCACCATATTTTACTACTTATTGTCTAAAATGGCTGTTTGTTAAATAGTACTCTACAAATATATATATATATATACATATATACATATATATATATATACATATATACATATATATATATATATATATATATACATATACATATACATATATATATATATACATATATATACATATATATATATATACATATATATACATATATATATATATATATATACATATATATACATACCAATTATTTCAATTATTTTCAGACCAGCACTCCTTGTTATAACAATGCAATTATTTATTGTTGCATAGTATCAATGCCCGGCGTTTCGGTCCCCATAAGGACCTTTTTCAAGATAAATATCAACTATATATATATATATATATATATATATATATATACATACATATATATATATATATATATATATATTCCCTGACGAAAGTTCCTGAGGAACTGAAACGTTGGTCTTAATAAACGTTCACGCTGATTGAAGCTTAATCCTGTTGTAAATGTATTCCTTGATGTGCCGTCAACCTGCAAGGATATATATATATATATATATATATATATATATCTATATATATATATATATAGATATAGATATATAGATATATAGATATATAGATATATAGATATATATATATATATATATATATATATATATATATATATATGTTTCATTTCAACGTCCATTGAAAGAAGCCATGAGATGTATGCTATATTCCCCCAGGAACCATGTTAGCCCTTTATTCTACAGTGAAACTTGCAGTGGATGAAATTCTTAACTGTGAGCACCCTCCTTCCTTCTTTGAATAGGTACATCAATAGACCATCTATATTGTATATTTAATGTCACACACATGCCTGGATGGTAAACTCTGGGGGAAAAAAAGTTCCTGTTGAGTTCTCAGATGTGCGATTTGCTTGTTGTATACAATACCACACTTGTGTACTGTAGCTGGCACATGTCCACTACATTGACTAATGGTGTTGGCTGCCATTGACAATATTCTCTCCTTATAAAGGCCGTAGTTGCCGGCAGAGCCTCAGGTTATAAGACAGCTATGGTACATGTGACAGTGTAATGGCCACAAACAATTTAATGACTAATTACATTTTTCATGCCATTTGACTACAATTATTCAACCAAATTTGCCATACAGGGCTAGATCAAGTTACATGAGAAAAACTCATCTCCTAATTTCTCTTCGGATTTCCTCGGTGCCATCAAAAGCTTTTCTCAAGCAAAATGCTTTTCCTGTGCCCCCAAATGGAAATAGTGTTTATCGTTGCAGACTGTGCCACCCAGTCATCTGACACACAGAGTTACAGATACGAATATCACCTGACCACCAACCCCTTGCTCTCCAGGCCCTTCCGCCTCTGGAGGAAACTTCAGGCGATTTAGCCATATGATATGTTTGTCATACCGCCAGAGATTTCGATTATTTCAAATGGTGAAACCTTTTCGGGAGATTAGTCGCCCCACAGTCTCTCCTAAATAATCACAGGCGACAAATGTCCCCGTCGGCCACTGCCCTTATAGCAGGAATGAGGTGAATGGGCTAACTATACCCATGCCAGGGGAACGTGGCACTTTTCAAAACTCTCCTCAAGAACTGATGCCTGTCTGATATCTGGCCCTGTCGCTGTAATTAAACTACAATACCCACAATTCCCCTATAGCCAAAGATGTTCTTCAGTGCCAGCTGGAGGGCGAGAGCTACTTCTACTGGAATACTATATAACCATGCGCACGTGTAATTCCTTCTATGTACTTCTCACCACTTGAGGCGAGTTTTTTTTTTTTGTTTGGTAAGACAATTATACATTCAAGTAAAACTGCCTTTATTGTACCAGCAACTGCCACATGAGGTTTCTGTCATCTATAATGGTTCCTGATGTGATGTTTTCTGGCAGTAGTGGTTGGACTATATATATATATATATATATATATATATATATATATATATATATATATATATATATATATCTCTATATATATATATATATATATATATATATATATATATATATATATATATATATATATATATATATATATATATATATTTATTTTATAGAGACACAAAAGACAGGGAAGAGGCACTTACGTTTGATCTGTCTGGGATTGCTCTGTTTCCTTCTGGACATGTCTGTGCGCTGGGCAGTCAGGGTGGCCAGGCAGGGGGTGGGGCTGGAGGACAAGGCAGGATCAAGCTGCCCACATGCCCACATCGGTCGTCAGCCCTACACACGAGTCGACAAGGGGTTGGTTGAAGCAAGGCGAAGGATCCTCATAGACTATGGAGAGGTGTGGGTGCGATGCGAGGAGGTGCCCAGCAGGGTGAGATCTATCCAGCAGTCCCTGAGTGTGATGCGCTGCCCCAAGCTGCCAGGGAATGAGAGGGAGCCAGAGATCGCTGCCAGCTGACAATGTACGAGGAGTCCGGGCGACTAGTGCTGAGAACGAGTCCAGCTGGGCTATTGCTCAGAGCACAGGCGGCAGGTGATTTCAGGGCTTTCCCCGGCGCTGCGTAAATAGCGGTAACAAGGCTGGGAGCAAGTGAATCCAGCTCTGTGTGTGCAGACAACAACAGCGACACCCCCAGGCTCTAGCTCAGTCCCGCTCGCTCTCAAACCTCAGGCTGCCGCCGGGATCACAGCTACTTTCTCAATGGACCCTGACTATGGACCAAACCCGCCAGAGCGCAACATTCCAGCCGAGGCGTGGCTAGCTGGTCAGGGGGCGGGGCCTAGTCGGAGATAGCTGACTTTCGGATTTACCTCGCCTCCGCTGTAGTGAAGTACGGAGGCCCGTGAGGGATCGGCAGTCATTGATATTTCCCAAAAGTTTTGACAATATCTTAGAAACGCCGCGCGAAACAATTTGCATTAGCCCCACCCTCCGTATTCTTGTCATAACTCGAGACACACTCGGCAGCCTCTCATTTCATCAGCAGCTCCGAGTAGTGGGTTATACGAGGCTTGTGTATTGTCAATTATTTTCAATG
Source organism: Xenopus laevis (assembly GCF_017654675.1). NCBI lineage: Eukaryota > Metazoa > Chordata > Amphibia > Anura > Pipidae > Xenopus > Xenopus laevis. Next base: position 60,563,011 of record NC_054377.1, on the reverse strand, counting down.
ACAAATTAGAAAATGGATGGATTAATGCTCTCACACTCAGACGTGGAAGTAAATACTAATACAATGGCCTAAACTTCCCCTGGGTGTGCTGTAGGTTCTGGGGGGCGAGTGGCAAGATGGGAGACACTGGGGTGCAAGCAGAAATTTTTGGTACCAACCACTCAGTAAGGCTAAGTCCTCATGAGGAAACTTCGGGCGACTAAGGAAAACGAATTGCCGTGTGTGATTAGCGCCTGCGTTTTTTTTTATTTTAGCCGGCGCAGAGTGAGGGAAGGCGTTTGGGGAGATTGGTCGCTGCAAAAACGAGGCCAGGCGACCAAATCTCCCCCAAAATGCCCAGTGTGGCCCGACCCTAAGTCATAAAAAGAAACATGAAACTGCTTGCAGTGAAAAAGCGAGTGCCCTTTATTTTACAGAGCTCAGTGCCTTATTTACACCACACAAAGCTTCAGGGTAGAGGTGTGCTCCCCAATCCCTTCCTCAGGGGTGAGTGGTGCAGAACGCTCATGAGGCTCATTTATTAACACTGGGCAAATTTGCCCATGGGCAGTTACCTATAGCAACCAATCAATGATTTTCATTTTAAAGACAGCTGCAAGTAGAACATTGAATGCAGCAATTCGATTGGTTGCTACGGGTTACTGCCCATGGGCAAATTTGCCCAGTGTTGATAAATGACCCCCAGTTTTCTGTGGTGAATAATTTGTTAGCTTGACAGGGACTTTCTAACTGGTTTGTATAAAAGCACCAAAATTCTATATACCAAAATATGCTACAGTAAGTGTATTATCCCTTACCAGGATAATTATTTTTGTGTAGACACTAACAATTAATCTTATTTTTTCTAATAAGTAGGCATATTCCCAAAAGTAATTGGAGTCCCCTGAAAAAAATGTAAAAAAAGATAGAAGATAGCAAGGGCCCAGATCAGTGACTTTTACAGAGCCGGGCCAACCTGGCCAGGCGCCCTAGGCAACCTGGCCGGGCACGGCGCCGGCTTAGTGTGCGCTGGCGCGCATGTGCGAAAATACGCACCGGCGCGCATGCGCGCAAGCGCATTTAAACCAGAAATTACCGACGCCAGTCGGAGACACAGGACCGGACAGGGGGTAGGCGACAGAGCAGGTACGTGTCTGGCGCCCCCTCAGCTTTGCGCCCTACTCCTAGTTCCGGCCCTGGACTTTTATAAAGAATGCATATTCTTTGCATGACCAGTTTAGTTACCAAAACTTGCACTCATTCAGACAACACTACAGGAGGCCAACATTACCGGGCAGATTTATTAAAGGAGAAGGAAAACTACGGAGGCATTTTGTTGCCAATAGATTAGCTGCAATAGTGCAAGCTAGAATGCTATATTTATTCTGTAGAATGTTTTACCATACCTGAGTAAAAAGCTCTAGAAGCTCTCTGTTTGTTTAGGATAGCAGCTGCAGTATTAGCTCGGTGTGACATCACTTCCTGCCTGAGTTTCTCCCTGCTCACTTATAGCTCTGGGCTCAGATTACAGCAGAGACGGGGGGGGGGAAGAGGAGCAAACTGAACATGCTCACGCCCGAGGCAATGAGGTTTAAGCTGAAGTCAGAAAGTCTGATACAGAAGCCCATGTGTACACAATAGAAGGAAAGAAATGCTGTGTTTCTTTTGACCGAGGACTCAGAGCAGCACTTTGAGGGTTTACTGGTATATTTAGGTGGACCTTTCTGATAAGGCTTACTTAGTTTTAACCTTCTCCTTTAAGGGTTGAAGTAAAAATTCAAATTAAATTTTTTTTGGTCAAAACTCTCAAATTTGAATTGTGAATTATCCAAACTTGATTCGCGTTTGAATTAGAATTAGAATTTCGAGATTTATCATACTCTGGCCCTTTAAGAACTCGAATACGACACCTTACACCTGCCGAATTACTGTATCAGTCAATGGGAGAGGTCCAGGGATCAATTTGGTGATGTTTGCAGCCTTCCTGACATTTGAGGTTTTTTTAAATTCGAATCGAGTTTTTCTAGTTATTTTCAAGTTATTTGTCCGAGCTGAAAAAATTGAATTTTTATTAAGAAATTTCGATTGTCGTTTTAAAAAAACTTACATGAATTCGAAATTCGACCCTTGATAAATGTGCCTCTACATGTGTTGCTACAGGGTTCTGGCTGCTAGCAGCTGGAGCTGGAACATAGAACCCTGCAACAGGAACCCCGCAGTAGACACTAAATACAGGCATAAAGAACATAGACATCAGAAGATATTTTAGCTCAATGAAGAGATTGTGCAGCTCACACGCCACAAAACAGTGAAAGGCAGTATGTACGGAGTATTTAAAACTGAAACCAGAGATAAAATTGTTTGAGGGGGGGGCACAGGATCCTGCAACCCCATTTCTGGAATCTATGACAGAGTAATTCTGGTTTAGGGATCAATTGCTCTGTCAAGTGGAGTGTAAATTGCCTATGACCCACTGGGCTGATTCTAAGCCTGTGGATAAACGCAGGCAGAGAATCAGTCCCTGTGCTTGAATCAGTGGCAGTGCTCTTCTATGCCTGCACCCAAAAGCACTGTGTCGGCCCAGTTGCACACACAGATCTCAGCACTAAGACATGTGAGTATGTATTTTGGTGCCAAAATCTGCTCCATGTTCCTGCACCCGGACTGACACAATGGTAGAATGTAGGGGCAAATTCTTGGCCTGCGTTTGTCCCTGACAAACTCTGGATATATACAAATAAAAGAAATACCAGGTTGCCACCAAAAATCCCAAATGCACCTGGATGTAAGATTCTGGCCACCTACTGTAGTAAACCATAGTAAAGCACTAATACAGATCCCACTTTGTAAATACTGGTCCTGTTATAAATGCAAGATACTGAGCCCCACAGAAAAATCATTTTAGGGTCCCCCAAACTTTGGAAATATGAAGTTTTTCATCATTCTCCAGGGCCCCTCAGCAGGTGAGTAGTTACCAGTACTGGTAGCTATTTCTGACTGCAGCCTCCATTCTGCTACTACTCTTCATACATGACTTTCTTGTGTAGTATATGCTACACAGCATATAATAAGATTGCTTTTCATATACTCGGTATATTCAAGATAGTATCTCTTTCAAGATTATATCAGTTTCATGAAATGTGATTGTATAAGCTGATTCATCACCTTTTTTTTCAAACATACAATTTCTTTGCTTGATGATTCATCATTACAGAACCAGGGTTTGATGTGATATCTCTAACAAGATAACACTGCTTGGTGAATATAGCAACTGTACCACCGTGCAAAGATTATATTTATATAGAATAAATGCAGAATATAAGCATGGCTTATTGTGTGCTGAATATTCCTTGTTTATTTGTTTATATATATATCAGTGTGATGAGCCGTATTGCTTGCCTCTCTGCTAAAGTAAGGAAGAGGTCCATGGACACTGAAACAGCATGCCAAAAAGATAAAACTTCTTCTGTGGAAATTTGACAACACATTTTACAATGCAAAATGCACAGAATAAATACTCTATACACATAATAATGTGCCTTCCTTCTTCATAGGTTTTCATAAAGGGGAACTATATGACTGGATGAATTCCACAATTTATTAACATTTAAACATATTTCTAGTACAGTTTTTGCAATAATTACTTTATGTATGCTACCCAACTCCTCCTCTTTCTGGCCAACTGCTAAATTCATTTCCTATGGCTACAGAAGAGGAGCATGGCCTACTCCTTGAAACTTTACCTGTGCTTTATATGGCAGACTAATTGAATTATGTAATTTATTTAATGCAGTGACAGCAATAGTGTCATACTTTTGGCTTTCCATTTGTATTGAAACTTCAACTACCAGTGTCCATTGTCTAAAAAACAAATGTAGAAATCAGGCCCAAATTTGTGGGCAACTACTTAGGCCCTGTTCTGAGGTGGCTAATTATTAGGGGTACGTTGTTCTTCTGCTGCACAAGGAAGAAGCAGAGGGTGCACATTCTGGAGCCATGGTCATGATATGATGATGATTATATGATTAGGGGTAAATACAACTGACCTTGACCATAAATGGCACTCTTTATATATGGACAACCCAAAATTTTAAGTTATCAACTTGTGCTATGAACAATTAAATATGTCTGCTACATATTTCCTCTTGTTCTGCCCTAGTGTCTCTTGTTAGTGTCACTAACTCTGTTTGCATTTTCAGACTTGAGTTAAGCAGTTGAGATTATTATCTGATAATTATAGCTGCTTTTTGTGAAATAAACGTAATTGTGCCCTATGGCAACATAATAAACTATACGTAGTTTATTATGTTGCCATAGGGCACAATTACGTTTATTTCTATGTACTGTAAATTTTACAGGGGTAACATGGGGTGGGGAATAGGAAAAAGTCCAATATTGCAAAACTAGTGGATAGTATGGTACACTTACCAATACTAACAGGGGGTCCAGGTGCTCAAGCCCCAGACCTTTAGCTTGGGGAGGTAATATCAGACATGTAGAATTCAATGGTAAGCTGGCACAAAACTGGACTTCACTCCAAAATAGATGCAAATAAAAGGTTTTATTACGCAAAGAGGGTGGCCTTACGCATTTCGTGCCTTATGGGCACTTAATCATAGGCTAAGGATATTCTGTACAATCAGTGATATTTAAATGAAAAAGCACCAATCAGAGAAGTGTTCTGGATAGCCAATCAACGTGCTTAATGCATAGGTGATTTGTTTATCCAAAGGAGGAAAGGTACATATAGAATTTACAAGTTAAAAATATTATTAATTACATATTACAGAAACAACATAAGTAATAATTCCATGAGAAGAGACATTACAATGTATTCTATGTACTGTAGCTACAAGTAACAGCTACTATCCTTTTCACTAACTTTTGACGGCAGTTCTCTATATCAGAAATGTTTATGCACCTTTTTCCATAAGACCAACTAAAAAAATAAGTCAAAATATGGAGGGGGGGTTCCCTTTAAACCGTAATTGGGCACACATGGTTTCTCCACCTGAATTTTTCTGCCAGTGGAGAAACTGCTGATTCTGCATCATTCTACCCCCATATGTTTGTGCATTTACAGGACAGGAATCTGTCTGTCACTGAACACACTGTGTGAATTTTGTCAGAAAAGACTTTTCTGGGCTCAAAATCAGCCCTGTGCTAGGGCTTTATTTAGGTCCAGTGCCACCCTAATCACCGGACCTAACAGCGCCCCAAAGGTACAGAAGTGACATCACACACACACGGATACATGTGACACCACTTCTGGTAAATGTCACTTCCTGTCTTCGGCGGAATGGGCCCTGTACCCCTAACCCTCCCCCCAGTGGCATCTTGGGGGGGATTTTTTATTTTTCATCAAAAATGTATGCAATAATATAGGCACTCAAGGGCTACCCCCCCCCCCCAAAAAAGCTGCCTGCATTTAAAACACATTACATATGGCAGCCCTTGGTAATCACCACAAAATGTGCAAGGATGCATTTTTAAGCCATTACCCGGGATCATCGATGAAGCACCCTACTCTTGACTAGGGATGCACCGAATCCACTATTTGAGATTCGGTTGAATTCCCGAATCCTTTGTGAAAGATTCAGCAGAACCAAATCCTAATATGCATATATGTGCAAATTAGGGGAGAGAAAGGAAAAATTGGGAAAAAAAGATTTTACTTCCTTGTTTTGTGCTTATGCCTAAGGCATAGAGGAGGGGCATGCAATATATGATTGAAATCTGAGAATTTTAAACAAGTTTATAACAGGTATGGATGTTTTAAAAATCAAAATAATTTGGTTTTCATGTTTAATTTGAAAATAACTTTTATTATACAGCTTTTTATGGCTGTGGGACAGGTCCCCTTTTAAAGGAGAACTAACCCCCCCCCCCGAGATTTAACAGCCCCCTCAACTGCCCTCGATCTGTCCACTTTACCTGTCCCTCCCCGCACAATGTATTACCTATATTAGTGCTCCTATTGGGAATCCTGAGTGCAAGAAGCAGAGCAGCAGGGTTCCTCAGCACCATCTTTTGTCTATTCGTATCCACTTCAGATCTGTTCACCATCACGGACCCAACTGCACATGCAGGCTCCAGACCCGAAGTGGATATGAATGGACAGAAGATGGCTCCGAGGGACCCCACTGCGCTGCTTTTTGCACTCAGGATTCCCAAAAGGAGCACTAATACAGGTAAAACACTGTGCGGGGAGGGAGAGGTAAAAGAGGCAGATTGAGGGCAGTTGAGGGGTTGTTATATCTTGTGAGGTTTAGTTCTCCTTTAAGTTTACCATAGTGCAGCAAGTTATAGCAACCAATAATATGTTTTATTTTAAACAGGTCACTAGTTCATGCTACCTGCTATTTGGTTGCTATAAGTAAAAAGAATTACCACCCCTGTGTTTGGAATGAAATATTATAGTCTTCAGGTAAAGGGACAGGCTAAAGTAATCTATTCATGTGTTGTTTATAAGGTTTGGTAGATTTCTCATTCGGTACATGAAAATAATGATAGATGCAAAGATCTTTGTTTTACATATCAAAGGATCACAATCCAGTTTTCTCCTGCTATTATGACATTTATGACAGCTGGAAAAAGTACCAGAATTTTTCTCAGCCTGTGCACCAGTTTTTTAGTGGCACGGGGCATTGGTAAAGCTTTCCACAAGCCCATTATAATCAAAGTACATGTGTTCCAGTTAAAGGAAGCATTGCAGAAAAATCAATAAAGATTCTTTTAACTGTAAGCTGTGCAATTAGAAATACCTACCTGACTAGCCCCAAAAACTATGATTTAGGTACAATAAAAGATTTGCATCACTCTAATACTGTATGTGCTGTAGTTCACTGCAGTTAAGAGACTGCAAAATAAACATTCTAATGCTGCCAACGCATGGGCCAGTTTCTTCCCAAGTACTATCCAACAGGATGGCAGAACTACAATCGGGGGGGGGGGGGGGGGGGTTGGTTGGAGGGGTGAGGGTGCTGCCGGAGTTCAATGCAAGCAAGCAGTAGAGTGGTGAGTAAGTGCTATGTTCATTGCTCATTGCAGGTTTTTTCCCATACTGACTATGTGTATGACTATATGATAACATTAGGATGGTTAAATCAAGAGGACTTGAACTTGAATCTGCAGCTATATTTTTGCTCTAACAAAGAACTACAACACACAGCATGTTTTGTTCGCCACTGACAATGCCCCTCTCCATTTGCTATTACTCCATAAAATACTCCATTAAATGCCATCCTCCTTGCATGTTAATTATAAACTCTTCTTCTCCTGCTCCTATTTCTGTTTGGTGTTCAGTTCATTTCTATCTGCTGCTTATTGCACACTGCTGTCTTTACCTGCTGCACATTGCCCTCTGCTGGACCCTGCCCTTTCCTTTTTTCCTTGATACCCTTGTTAACATACTGGATTCTTTTTCCACCCATTTTTGTTCTCTTTTTTGTTACTAAGCCTTATTCTTATGCTTTCAGTGTTGTCATTCCTACCCTCCCTTGTCTGCATTTAAACATGATAGTAATTTCCAATACAACAAATAATCTTAATTTACATAAAAAAGAAGAACTGAAAGGGGCTGTTTGGTAACTGGGGGAAAAGGAGTATGATGTTGCCATAACCAAAATATTAACAAAAGGCAGAGACATAACTAGATATTTGTGGACCCGCTAAATCTTTTCAGGGCCACCCAAATCCTGCAAAGGTTATGGTTTTCACAGAGATGCATTGAGACAGGGCTTTCTGGCTCTGCTACCCCTACTGTTAAACCCCACTGACAATAGTGCAAGGTCACATGTGTTTTTACATTGCTTTTTAAAAAAAGTTTGGTCATGGGTAAATACGTCAATGAAACCACACACACATACATTTCCCAACATACATTTCTGTTTTCTCTTGTTCCCACAATTCCGCTTGGAGGAATTAAATGTAAACTTTTGTGAAAAAAGGCCAAGTGGAAAAGCAATTTACAAGCAAAATGTAGCTGGACTGATCATCAATATGCAGCGTAATTATGTCACCAGCAGTCAACACCGCAAATATGTATATGCGCAATCCATCTCGCAAGAATTTGGACGCTATATTTAAAATATGTGGCGTATATCATCGAAGTGTATTCCCAAACCTGTGATTCCCTAAATAATATGTTGTTTCCTTGGCATATTTCTGGTGGGCCCCTGGTATCCCAGTCCAACGCTGTGTGTGTCAGTGTCAGATGTAGTCTTTATAACTTGCCTACAAAAATATTATTTCAACTTTTGTTCTAAAGTTACTGCTGTCTGGTTGTTAGCATCCGTGCACCTAGCAACCTTGGAGTGGTTTGAACGAGTGTTCTATAAAAAGGAGAGTACTGTATATACTCGAGTATAAGCCGAGTTTTTCAGCCCCCAAAATATGCTGAAAAACTCTACCTTGGTTTATACTCGAGCCAAGCGCAAAAACGGTCGCCGGTGCCTAAGAATAGTCGCCGACGACTATTCTCAGGCGCCGGCGACTGTTTTTGCGGCGTCCAAGAATAGTCTCCAAGAATATTCACCGGCGTCCAAGAATGGTTACCGGCATCCAAAAACGAGACGCCAGCACCTCCAATGGGAGCAGAAACCCTCAATTTTTTTATTGAATCTTACCAGAAGCTGCTGCATTTCTCACCCTCGGCTTATACTCGAGTCAATGAGCTTTCCCAGTTTTAGGAGGTAAAATTAGGTACCTCGGCTTATACTCGGGACGGCTTATGCTCGAGTATATACGGTAGCTTAATAGCAAGATAAATCATGAAAAATAATAACGACTTAGCCTCACAATAAATCTGGTTACTGAAAGCTGATAGCATTTTAGGTTTCATATTGGGAAGAGTCACTTCCAAAAGACAAATAATTCAAATACGGTACACACAGTCACAAAACAGAAACTGAATGCAAAGTGTTTTTGTCTTAACTATTCAAAGTAAATTTAATTTTTATTTAGCTTTATTCAGCAGCATTACAGCTTGCAAGTTCAGCGAACTAGATGTTTAGGTCTAAATTACCCTAGCAACCATGCATTGATTTGAATGATACTGGAATATGAACAAGAAAAAGCCTCAACAGAAAGATGAGTAATAAAAAGTAGAAATAGCAAAATATTTGTAGTCTTATAGATCATGTGTTTTTTTTTCAGATAGAGTCATAGGGGGAATTCACAAAAGTGGTGATATTGAGACAAAATAAAAGTGGAGATAAAAATCTCAGATAGTTTTCAGATTTTGTCTTTTGCACGACATTTTATAGATATTTTTTCTGAATTTGTCTTTAGCCCTTACTACACCTCAGGTGGGGAGGGGGTTTATTTGACCTAGGAAAATTATACATCATTTTTTTCAGGCTTTCTAAATCTGCCTACACTCCCACTTCTGTAATAAGATATAAGGGTCTAAATACAAGAAATGCTATTTTGCATAATATAGGGATTTGTATCAGAAATATGTTTTAATATCTTAGGTCAAGTGTCTAAGTGCTGCTAAAACTAAAAAAAATGCTGGGAGCAGGGCCGGAACTAGGGGTAGGCAGAAGAGGCACATGCCTAGGGCGCAAAGGCAGAGGGGCGTCAGGCACATACCTCTACTGACGCCATCCCCTAGTTCGGACCCTTGTGCCCTTAACCTCCAGTAGTTCTAAATAACGAGTGTGCACATACGTGCTTCCATCCTTCGGTGCATGCGCACTTTCGTTCTTTGGCGCATGCACACTCGCGGGTCCGTGGCTCTTTTGTGCATGCGCACTTATGCTGCCTCGGCTCTACCACGCATGCGCACTCGCGGATCCCGAACTGTGGGGAGGCGACTTAGTCGGCCAGTTTGCCTGGGGCGTCCGGCTGACTTGGCCCGGCACTGGCTGGGAGGCTTTACTTAATATATTCACTCAAATTGCTAATATTGCCTCATTCATTAAGCTAAAACTAGTAAAATAATGCAAGTGTGTGTTAAAAAATTTTTACCTATGAAATTGTTTAAAATACATGGGGCAGCTGGGAAATTGACAAAATGTCTAGCCCCATGTGAGATTTCAAAATTGAATATAAAAAAAAATCAGTTTGCTCTTTTGAGAAATGGATTTCAGTGCAGAATTCTGCTGGAGTAGCACTATTAACTGTTTTCCGATGACAGATCCCTTTAATTATTAGTGATTTGACTACAGTAACACATTGGTTGATATTTGTAATACATGGGGAGGGTTATTTACTAAAATCCTAATTTATCTAATTTTTTTTTAAAGCAAGCTCGACCAAACTCCCATTCACGATTTCACTTTATTTATTAATAAAAAAACTTGAAAAAGTCGGGGAAAATATAGATAAAATCAAGCAAAAATTTGAATCGTACAAATTTTACTCCGACTTGCTCAATTTTATCGGGTTGTTGCCCAAAAACCCCAAATTTTTTTGGATTATTAGGCTAAACCCAGCGCAGATTATGATATTATCAAATTTGGATAGGGACATCTGCTATTGATTTATACATAATCTATACATAACTTATATATAACATAATTATACAAAACATTGGTGTGTACTGCAAAGGGTAAATGCTGCTAGGAAAGGTACCATATTATTCCCCCGGCACATGACATTACAGGTAGTTAGTTGGTTAAGAAAAGGAGTCCATGTCATGAAACACATGAAAAAAAAACAGTCCATGTAGTACAAAGGGAATACAGTTATAGGATCGGTTATCTGGAAACCAGTTATTCAGAAAGCTCCAAATTACGGAATGGCTGTCTCCCATAGACTCCATTGTATCCAAATAATCTAATTCTTTAAAAATGATTTACTTTTTCTCTGTAATAATAAAGATATAATGAATCCTTCCTGAAAGCAATACCAGCCTATTGGGTTTATTTAATGTTTAAAGGATTTTCTAGTAGACTTAAGGTATGAAGATTCAAATTACAGAAAGATCCATTATCAGGAAGACTCCAGGTACTGAGTATTTGGGATAACATGTCCCATACCTGTCCCCTATGTATCCAACAGACACAGGGCAATACTCTCTTTCAGAGTATTTATCTTGTGTTTTTGGCAGAGACAGAGGGAAAGAAGAGAAAAGTTAAGATCGCATTTGTCTCTAAAGGTGACCATACAGGGGCAGATTAAAGCTGTCGGTACTTCAGACTGACTTGGCATCTTATCTGCCCACGTGTGAGGGCTTCTGCCAAGTCTCGCTGATCAATATCAGGCCAAAAATCAGCCTATTGACTGGGCAGGTTTGATTTTTCCTGCAATCGAGGACCATATTGGCTAGTTGATGTGGTCCTACGACCTGTCGGCGCCATGCTCTGCGTTGTAATCCGATGATTCAGCTCTAGGGCCAAACGTTCGGATTAACCCGATATCACCCTGCCGTTAGTGGGCATATCGGGGAAAGATCTGCTTGTGAACGTATCTTATCGTGTATGGGCACTTTAAGAAGTGAAAATATTTTTGCAATCCAAATTTGAAGATTAGTACATGAGTAAAAAAAAGAAGACTGTTCACTAATTAATATGATTTTTTTTATGAATGCATTTCAAACCAATAAATACACACAAAAGCCTGCTAGCTAACATATACATTAATATATACAACATATTTACAGCACTGGTAATCCACACAGCTTTGTTTTTCCCGGTAAATGCCATATCTGCATGGGTATTGTTCCAACAGAAGGAAATAAATGAAGTGTTCTTTAGAGAAATAAGTTCCACGCCTGCAGTACTGAGATAATACAAGAGCAACCGCAGCTCCTATTGTCCACAGGCTGACACCCCTCTTAGAGTTCTGCACACACGGATGAGAGTAAATTAGTCAATGCCGATATTATTAGAGAGCTAAGTGGAGCTCCTAGCTATGGAATGTTATGGTCGGCTGGTGCAAAGACAAGCAGATGGCTTATTCCTTTTCGGAGAATAAAGGATGGAGGATGGTCAGGTAGCTTTTTGACTGGTAGTGAGAAAAAGGATGAGAAAGAAAATTATTCAAAAACAAAAATAAAATTCTGAAGCAGAACCATAATCCTTTAACTTCTAAATAGCTGTATAATATATACAGTACATGGAATAATGTACCACCTATTATAATATAAAAGAACATTTGGAGACTGATTTACTAAAATTCAAGTTTATCAAATTTTTTTATGAAAACAAAGTCGACCAAACTCCATGAATTGCACTAATTTATCAATAATTTTTCTTGAAAAAATCAGAGCGACAAAGCATAGCACCAAAATCGAGCGTCAATTTGTATCGTACAATTGAGGCTCCAAAAATTCAATATTTTAGCATTTTTGCTGTGAAAACTTTTCGGATTATCAGATTAAAACTCTGACTTTTTTCGCCCTATCGAGTGCAGATCACAATGTCAACAAACAAATCAGGGACATCTGCCATTGACATCTAGATGACTTAGAAAGATTTGCCATGGCATATTTTCGAATTCAAATTTTTGGTAGCTTTGGGGTATGATAAATCTCTTAAAATTCAAGTTTTTATATTTATACAAAACATTGGAGTTTTCCCCCTAAAAACCTCAACCAGAAAAAATAGAGGTTTAATAAATGGTCCCCTAGAAGTCACTGAGGTTTTCCATGACCACATAAGAGGTACAAGACCTTGGGACTAAAAAGAAACTTCTAATATTATTATAAATGAACATCATCTTGGCCTCCTCCAGAGGTTTCCTCTCCCCTCATGAACACAGGGACCCCCTAAACTACCTTATTTGCTGTGCCTGGTTCTAAAAAGCAGAGTAGCCATCTTGCAACACTTCAGGCCCTCTTCTCAGTGTTTTTCCAGACCCGGACCTAGCGAAAAATCCTGGGGGCAGATTCACTAACCAGCAAATTTTCGCCAGCGTCCGTTTTGCACCCATCGCAACACTTCGCCAGACACAAACGTGCTCAGACTACGCCAGTTCACTAACGGGTGGAGTTTTTGCTAGTGATCTTGTGCTCAGGTCAATTTGCATACAGCATGTAATTTAAAGTTGTATGGAGGTCTTTATTATAAATGTTGCTGCAAATGGTTACCGGTTTATATTACACATGTCCAGGGAACCTTAATAAAGACAAGAGAGTTAATATAATGCCCTACACATGAGCCCACTGTAAAATGAATGTTTCATATGTTAGGAAATGTCTGGAAAAAACAGTTCACCAAAAAAAAGTTTGTTAGGACTTTTGCAGGCAATCACGGTGAAAAAAGGAAAAGACGCCAGAGTTTTTTGAACTTTGATGCATTTTCGGCTCACAGGATATGATGTAAGTGAAAGAGAAAGATCTTGCTGCTTTATAGCACTTCGCCTGGTCTGAGGTGGCGAAGGCAACTAAGGCGAAAGAGGTAACATTTAGTAAGATCCGAATTTTTAAGAATTTGCGGAGTAGCGTTCAGTTTTTTACAAATAACCCCCCTGCAAAGGACCCACTGCCCTCATTGCTGGGTGCATTTAAAAGTCCAGTCTGGTTGGTGGACTCCATCTTGAGTTATGAGACATTTCACTGCCAAGTCTGACCTTTTTGGTTGAAAACCAACTTCATTCTTTTGTTGATGCAGTACTGCCAGGGCAGACACTCTTATTTTTTTGCAAAGTAGATAGAAATACATAACTGTGTAATGTTTGGTCTAATAATCATAATCACACAGATTCATATTTTGCAGTAATAATTTATTCTGCATGTGTTTACAAATACAGCAAATGAAACAGAAAAAAATATGTTGAAAATACATAATATAGGGGTCATTTATAACTGCAAGTGCAGTTGTGGGGCCACTAAAGTTGCATGAAAAATGCCATTCATTAATGGTACTTCCATTAACATGCCCTCCTTGCACTTTCATATAGTTGCAATTGGCACTTCGGTCCTTCTTGCCTCTTGTTATTAATTTCATGCAGTTGCATCAATTGATGCAGTGGCCTTTGTCAATCACCTCAGTGCATAGGGTATACAGGCCAATTCCAAATGATGAAAGTGTTGCCAACCAGCCTTTTCACTGCAAGTGTTACTCTGTCGGACGACCACACTGCTGCTGGAAAAATGCTGCATTGTGTGTAAAAAAAAAAAAACCTGTCAGCTATTTGGTAGGTAAATGCCCTCTAATGTAAAAACTGTTAGAAATAAGTGTGAGCCGCAATCTGCAAGTAAGGTGCTGCCACCTATTGGTTAATCATTTTGCATACAATTTGTGGTAAAAACTCCAGTTAATTTTTACTTGCTCATGTATATAATGCTTTCTTCTAGCTTCCCCCCTATCATTCTGATGCCAACAATAAATGGATCATTAGCATGATCATAGGCTGAGAACAATAAAACATATTGGGAGGCTTCCCAAAAGAGACCAACTGCTATACTTTTGTTATATATAATTATATGTTCTTTAGTAGGAAGCCTTCTAACTTCCCCAGACATACATTTCATCCTGTTTTCATGGGTGTGGCAATAAGTATTATTGAAAAGGATAAGCCAGCCCCCTGTGGATGTCTTATAAACCATATATTATTACTAACTGATTTCAGATACGTCGAACAAGAGGTAAACGGTGGATTTCCCAAGCCACGGGTGAAATTTCAAAAAAACTTTATTACCAAGTTTGCATTAAAAACATACCAGTATCTTTCATGAGAATTTTCTCGTAAACTGCTTCAGAAAGACTACTGTAGTTTATATAAACAAGCTGCTGTGTAGTTATGGGGCAGTCAATCAAGCACAGGATACACAGTAGATAGATATGTTTTAGAGAATCCCATTGTATACTGCAGAGCTTATCTGTTATCTATTGTGTATGCTGTGCCTTTCTCCTTTTTCAGTCTTGAATGGCTGCCCCGTGGCTACACAGCAGCTTGTTTATATGAAGTGTTGTAGTATTTCTGAAGCAAACACACCAGTTTTACCAGTGCAGCACGACACGTACATTATATTTTCATTACTTTAAAAGACTTCTTTGTTTGGTTTTACTGTTTCTTTAAGTGAAGCTGCCTGTTGCACAGTCTGTTGGATACATAGGTCCCAAATCCTTTTCAACCAAGGAGACCTTCAACACACTACCATTTAGTGTATAACTACCTATTATGTGTAGGGGCCCCTACGGGTTAATCTGCAGTGCAGCTTTCTGCTACACTGCACTATAGTGTGTGTAAGGAGTGGCCTCTTCCTCTTTTGCCTCTGGATGTGATTCCAGCTGGGTGTGCTCAGGGGGACTGAGTGCAATAGGCCCAGAAGAAGGCATGTGTCCGAATAGGGGACCAGGAAACCCCGTGAATGAGGAACAGATATACTAGGGCAGACTTGTCATAGTCTCTCTAGGAGAGAAAGGCTGAGACATTAGAGAGAAAGAGCAGTTGAAGCTCCAACAAGGATTTGCAGTAAGGGAGTAGCTTCCCAGAGGCTTTATGTGTTGCCTCCAGTCAGGGACCTCAGTGAAGAGGGAATGTGTGTGAATTCTGCAAATGCCTAATGGAGGCTCTTCCTCATGAAATGCCTGTGTCTGCTCTAGGTGAGGCTGCCTGCAGATCTGTGTGAACTCTCTATATGCTGTTGCCTCAACTCCTGCGTGAATAGAAACCTATTGTCATTTGCCTCGTGCATAGTAATAAACCTTGTTCCTGTTTTATTAAGAACCTCCTGGCGCCCAAGTCTTTTGTTATTGCACAGTAGCCTGTGGGAGTTGTAGTTACACTACACCACACCTTTAATCTTCTATATAGCGAAGGCCCTAGCCTGAAGTGTTAGAGTCACGTGTAACCCATGCTCTAGTGCACTAGCTGGTGAATTAACCCCGTATGGCCCAAATAGGTGTTACATATGTTATTTCTATAACCTATATAATCTATTCTTCACCGAGTTCTCTAAGTACAAATACTATGTTCCAGGCCAATGTTACTTAATTTAATCAGCAACTTTCTGTTTGGAACTGTAGCAAATGTTTTTCAAAGTTTAAGTAGATCACACCCCCTGCCACTTCAAAACCTAGATTTATGGGTGTCTGCAGAAGTTGTTTCAGGGTGGGGCAAGTAGGTAAAAGTATCACAAGTAAAACGTCTACAAATATTTTGGTGGCAAAGATCTTTAATTGTAAATTCACTTGTTATAGAGAACTATTGGACAGCTAAAATGGATATGGGGTTAAGTAGCCTGATGGCAAAAAGAAATGCTGTGCAGAGGAAATGATATGATAGTCTATGGGGAGGTTATAAGCTACACTGACTTCTTTATCATCTTTGTAAGCAAATCCATGCCTTGGACACACACACACACATATTAGCAGGTGATCCAGTGCATCAGATTCAAGTGTGTCAGTAACCTTAGTTTTCTTACTTACGCACATGCATCGACTGTGCATACACACATTGAGCAGCATTTGTGCTTAAAGTCAAATCCACTCTGTGTTTCTTTACCCAGGCCAACATAGTACCTTCCCAGTGCAGAGACATAAGCAAATGAGTTGAGACCAAGAAACATTCACATGTGCCACTAGCCTGAGATGGACACATATCTGTATTCAAAAGAGAAAAAAAAACCTGCTTTATTTGGAGGAGACATTCATGTGATCCCTTACACTATGCAGTACCACATACCAGATCTCTTATACAATGCAGTACCAAATAATACCCCAGAACATGTCATGTAAATTGTCTCCAATTCAACAGAGAATCCCCCCTGGGGACAATAATAATAAAGTGCAATTCCCTTTTATAATACACCAGAAAACAATTAATACAGCCTCATAGCAATGGCGCCAGTTCCATTAATAATGCCCCTAGAAGCCATGGCTGGATATATACATTGGTAATTCTAATGCTGATACATCAGAAAACAGGAGAGAATAAATAGAGCGCAGGTCCTGCCGGCAGTATGTATGGGCTCTACTCAATCAGGGACTCAAGCAAGTGCACTAACACAATCATACAGACACATGTATATACTTATAAAGGCAGTCCAACAAAAATAGACACACACAGGATGCCAAGTTGTGACAATACTTAGCAAGCACACTAATACAGATTTCTATAGGCAGCAAGACACACAGATACCTGGGTCAGGTCCAGATACACAAATGCAGAATTAGATCTACTAAGTAAAGCACACACAAGTGTTTTGGCAGGCACACATGTACACATGACATGATTAGAAGATTAGGACAAATCACTTGCACTTTAGTGCCATTTACTTATTCCACACCTTCTGCCTGCAGAAACTGCCCATCTTCCCCGGTACAGCTGCACAGGGATTGGACAAAAAAGAAAAAGACTGACAAAAAAGAAACAAAGACTGACAAAAAAGAAAAAGGTTTTCTTTAGGTTTTTTTTTATTTTATAATTATTTACATTGAGATTCCTTTGGTTTTATAAGTGCCTGATGCAGGCAAAGAAAATACAATTAAGATGTTTTAGGCCAAAGACTTTATAAAGTCATGCTATAAAAGTGAGTTTTCATCCTATGTCTTTTCTGAAATTTGCATTATTTCTCTGAAGGTTTAGACCTTCCTTCTCTTATTTGATGGACCGTCTTCAGATTCTGAAATTTTGATAAATTCTCCTCCACATTTCCTCTTGTGTGCCTTGGTAGCTGGATAACAGATCTACTATACTATACTACGGTATACAGTCTACTATAAAATCATATAAACATTAAATCACCCCAGTAGTCTGGTTTTGCTTCCAACAAGGATTAATTATATATTAGTTGGATCAAGTACAAGCTACTATTTTATTATTATAGAGAAATCATTTTAAAAAATTTGGATAAAATGGCGTCTTTTCTGTAATTCTGAGCTTTCTGGATAACAGGTTTCCGGATAATGGACCCATACCTGTACTATCATTGGCTGCCCTCTTGCGCTAATCTTGTCTAATACTATCATAACGGTTTGTTAGCAGACAAGAACAGGTTCTCACAATATTTGCCTGCTAATGAAAAACATCCCACAGCGTGATTTTATCATACCATATGATACTGAAGATTCGGGACAAAACATTAATCCTAAACACAAGGCCAAATTAGTATTAGAGTGCCTCTTTTACAAAATCCCTAATATCAATCTATTTGAGTTTCTTTGGTACTATTAAAAACGTAGGTGACCATGCATGATCCTACTAACCTGAATAACGCAGCAAATCTGCCTAGAAAAGTTGTTCAAAATGGTTGAACCATGTGCCTGTCAGTGCTGCCTAACTCTGTATTTGAATCCAGAGACCTGTGGGCATTCAAAGAACTGCAGGGCAGAGTGCAGATTGTGCCTGTTTTTTTGCACTTTATGCCCTGTCTAGCATTTAGTACAGGTATGTGATCTGTTATCCAGAAACCAGTTATCCAGAAAGCTCTGAATAATAGGAAGGCTGTCTCCTATAGACTCAATTTTATCCAAATAATCCAAATTTTTAAAAATGATTTCCCTTTTCTCTGTAATAATCAAACAGTACCTTGTACTTGATCTAAACTATGCTGTAATTAATCCTTATTGGAAGCAAAACCAGCCAATTTGTTTAAATGATTTACTAGTAGACTTACTTATGGTATGAAGATCCAAATTACTGAAAGATCCATTTGCTGGAAACCCCAGGTCCTGAGCATGCTGGATAACAAGCCCCATACCTGTACACACAAATACTTTATGGCAAAGTTATAAGTTGCTTTCAATAATAATATAAAGGCAATATTGTGATAGATGTAAAAAAGAGTTTAATTTCTGGTGTCAGTATCTCTTTAAGGGGGAAATGTAATACAAGTCATAAACTTTTATTACATTTCACTATTACATATTACACAAAAGATATTTTGCTTCTACTAGCAAGTTTGTATTCTATGATATTTCTGTATGGACATCTGAAATCACGAATAAACTTTTGAAAGTATTAAATTGGTGCCTGTGCTGTTATTTAAATCCTTGCTGATTGCCATGGAGAATTGTGAGTTTGAAATGCTATCCACTAGAGGGCACAAAATACAACTAAATGGTCACTTCTATATCTTTCATTCAATGCATTGTTTAGCTGATAATTGGGAAACAATTACAATATGCTGATTGTCAAAGTGTATAAAAGCTATAAAATCTGACTTCCTCAACACAACTACTCTGTTAGTTTGTCTGTGCTATAAAGGTAATGTAGTGTAGGAGACTGGTGAATAGGTTCCCCTTTTATTGTGCAGTCCCCTAAAGTTTGGCTACTAAACGGCCCCTTATTTAAGGAAGAGATCACCACTTCTTCCTGGATCAAATCATAACCTGTAGAGTCCCCTAGTTTGGCCACAAGGTGGCCAAACTAGGGAAGCCGAATTTCCTTGTTAAAAAAATGAAATGCGGCTCTAAAAGTTACCAGAGGCAAGGTTTTCACAAATTTTTCAGAGCCGGTTGAATGGGTGCATTAGCTCTCAGTGCTAGTCACTAGGACCATGGTGGAGGGACAGGTATGAATTCAAATTGGACCTTTTTAGGAGTTTAAAAATGTCAAATTCACAAAAGCCTTAATCCAGTTTAAAAATACGGCAGATATGTACTCTTTAAATCTAAAATAAATAAATTCCAAATTTGAAATTCATAAAATGACATTAAACTGGTAACATTTCTTCACTCCAACTTTTTGACACTTAAAACATATTGGAGTAAGATGGCGTGAAAAAGAAAAAAATGTGAGTTTAGAAGATTGTGAACTTGTCCCTTTCAGAGCACAGAGACTTGCAACTAGTCCTTTAAACAGAAACTGAGTTTTCCAGCTTCATTTTATTTTATCTATATGTATATTTATTGTTATTTACCTTCTTTATTGTAAATATGCCTTGCTGATTTCTCCACATCGTTATATGAAATCAAGGTTCATCATTATGGAATGTAACCACTAGAGGTCACTATGTACTAAACACACAAATAGTCACTCGTTGCTTTTCTCCAGAACCACAGCTCACACCTGACTTAGTATTTATCAATATAATAGCCCATAGAATAACCACCAATTTTCCAAAATCTCCCATAGACTTCATTATATTCAGATGTTTAAAAATGATTTCCTTTCCTCTGTAACAATAAAATAGTACCTTGTGTGTGTGTGTGTGTGTGTGTATATATATATATATATATATATATATATATATATATATATATATATATATATACAGTATACATACACACACTCGCACACAAGATAAAATTAATCCTTATTCGAAGCAAAACAATCCCACTGGGTTTACTTAAAATGTAAATTATATTTTTGTAGACTTGAGGTATGTTGATCCAAATTACGGAAAGATTCATTATCCGGAAAACTCTAGGTCCTGAGCATTCTGGATAACAGATTTCAGTGAAAAGACTGTTGGTTTTGACCCAAATATGCCTATTCTGTTCCAGTTCCTCTAGTCACACAATCCGATCCCTTGCCTGCCCAGAACCCTCACCTTGGTCCTCTCACTGGCAGCATCAGAGTGGCGAAGGGCTCCTCCCGACGTGAAAGGTGGTTGTTATAGACAGAAGCGTGGGCTATGACTGGGATCAAAGGGGCAGATTCACTAACAGGTGAAAAGTCGCCAGAGACAGCTTCACACCCATCGCTACACTTCGCCAGGCGAAAACTTGCTCAATCAACGCTAATTCACTAAAATGAGGAGTTTCATCGTGGGCGCTGAATGCTGGCACTTTCACTAACGTTTCTTCAACAATGCGAGCAATTCAAATTGAAGATGCGCTAGCGGTCATTTCTGTGTAGCGCAAATTCGCTAGAGGTCTTGCGATCAGGTTAATTTGCATATGGCGGGAGATTTAAAGTTGAATGGACGTCTTTATGTTACATGCTGCATCTAATACATTACATTTCCACTGTTAACTACACATGTCCAGGGAACCTTAATAAAGACAATTGAGTTGTTATAATGTCCTACACATGAGTCCACTGTATAGTTAATGTTCCATATGTTAGAAAATGTCTGGGGGAAACCGGTTACCCAAAAATTTTTTAAGGTCTTTTGCAGCCTATCACTCTGAAAAAAGAAAAAGACGTGTTTTTTTGAACTTTGATGCTTTTTCCACTAAAGAATAAGATGTTAGTAACAGAAGATTGAGGAAAATCTATGCACTGCAGTGCACGTCGCCTGGTCTGAGCTGGTGAAAGAGGTAACGTTCAGTAAAATCCGCACTTTAGTGAAATTGCGGAGTAACGTCCATTCGCCGGAGCGAATTGACGTCTGGCAACAGAGTGCAAATGAGCGCTAGCACCTGTCACTTTCGCTAGCGAATTGGCGCCTGCACCCATTAGTAAATCGGCGATGTCCCTGCTGGTGGTAACGCTGGCGAATTTAGTCAATCTGCCCCTTAATGTTGGTTCTGGGTTTTGGGATACATGATACATTTCCTGAATGCCAATGATGGCTATTTAAAACAATGTATTGCCTAAAATACTATGGGGCAGATTTACTAAAGGGTGAAGTGAGTGAAGACGATGATTGGCCAGCATTACCGCTTTCAGGCAAACGCCGATTTACTAATGGGCACAGGCGTAACTTTACTAGCGATAGAGACAGACGATATAGTTCATTCGCACTTTATCGGCAGGCAAATTTTCGCCCTGTCGAATAGACGTTACTCCACAAATTCACTAAGATGCGGATTTTACTGAATGTTACCTATTTCGCAAGACTTGCCTTCACCAGCTCAGACCAGGCAAAGTGCAATGGAGTGCATAGATCTTCCTCAATCTTCTGTTACTTACATCTTATTTTTAGTGGAAAAAGTCCCAAAAAATGCTGACGTCTTTTTCCTTTTTTCAGAGCCTGCAGAAGTCCTTAAAATTGTTTTTGGGTAACCGGGTTCCCCCATACATTTTCTAACATATGGAACATAAACTATAGAGTGGGCTCATGTGTAGGGCATTATAACAACTTTATTTTATTTATTAATGTTCCCTGGACTTGTGTAATGTAATGTATTTGCTCCAATATATATATACGTCCATTCAACTTTATAATTTCCTGCCGTATGCAAATTTGCCTGAGCGAAGACCTCTAACGAAGTTGCGCTAGACATAATTGAACGCTAGAGGATCTTCGTTTTGATTGCCGTCGGCACCCTCTATGCAACTTTGCATTTTAGTAAATTAGCGTTGTCTGTGCAAATTTTCACCTGGCGAAGTGTTGTGATGGCTGCAAAGCTGTCGCTGGTGAATTTTCAACGCTTGAATCTCCTCTGGATGAAACTCAAATATTAATAGACACTATTAATTCACCCTCAGTGGGTTAAACAGGAGGAATACATCACTACAATATCTCTTCATAACCATTGCAGTATCCTTCAAGACATGGAACTTGATGCAACACTTGGACCCACTTAAAAATGGTCTGTATCCTAGTTTTCCAACTTTCAGCCCTTCACTAAGGATCAAGACTGGAATTACAAAAAATATTCGGCATAGTTATAGATTCATCTCTCATTTCATTGGCTGATCTCAAAAGTGAGCATTTGTTCCCTTCCTTTTTTGGAGTTATATCTGCTCCAACTTAAAAGCAGATATTAATATTCTTTATTAAAAATCCCGGAAATACCAATGACACAATTTTATTATCCTACCTAATTGAAAAGTGAATTCCTCTTTGTCCTTAATGTGTCCTTTAACAAATTACTTGGGATTACATTGGCTTTCTCAGTTAGATCTGCTCTCTTAGACTTTGATTTAATCATTTTAAAAAACATTCATTGATATTTGACTATTCATATCTTAACCACAGGCCAGGCTACTGATTCTGATTGCTATAAGCAAGAATGTATCCTGGTTCTACCTGAGCTCATTTATCTCAAAGGTGGTGGTAACTCCAGGGTACCCACAGCACCTGCCTAAATTGAAAATTTGTGCCTAAAAATTGGGTGCAGAAGTCATCATGACATCAAACTAGAGCTCCTCTACCCAGGACTGTCAATCATCTGCTCTGGGCTGTGAAGGGGGAGGGAGATTCAACATTCCCAAACACAGTGCAGCATTTTACTGGCTGCTGCAAACCCCCCTCCCCATGCATTTACAGTGCTGTGCTCACCTTATTGTAAGTATTGTGTCCCTGTGAACTGAGAGTGATTGAAGGATGGGCTTCCTATACATGAGGCTTCTGGTTGGAAAGGCATTCCCCATAAGAAAATAACCCCTTGGACACTCATGCGGATCAAGACTAGCAGACTAAAAGAGGCTCATTCCAAAGAATATATGTCAAAGTGCTCTTTGTTTGCACATTTATTTTTCAGAGACTATCCCCCTTTAAACATAAAGTGCAAACCCCCAACACATTCATCATGGCACCATTTCCATGCTTAGTAAGACTCAAGACATGGTATCATCTCATATTTTAATTAAACATTTATAAAGAGGCATTTTAAGCCATACAAAATTACAATATAAAAAGGCATTATGCTCTTTCTGCTTTATGGACAAAAATATCAAAATAAAATCTTTAGAAATACGCATTGCACCAAGTAAGTAGAATATTTTTTTATACAATAAAAATGCACTTTAATGATACATATTAACAGGAGGAAGCTTTGCGTTTTGTGTTACTTAGGATCTGTGCAGAGTACTCACGCCTCTGACGCTACATCAGTGCCTTGAATGGTCCTGTTGGATAGAGGTGTTCTGTAGAATCAGGGTGAACGTACATTGCACCTGAGTTCCAATCTCTGACATATTATATATTTATATATTCTTAAGTAATAAAAAAAACAAAGTCGGATAGAGCGTGGAGTGATTTTAACACTGTACCGGCACTGGACAATGAAAATTTCAGTCTCTTTTCACATTACTTGATCTATGAACAAATAGCACCATCGTTTGGAAAGCAAAGGATTCTGGGGGCGTTACAGTAAGATTGTCAAGCAAGTTATATTATTGGATTGCATGATAAATCCTTCAAACTCAGGAGCACGGAGTAAACAATGAAAGGTTTAAACTCGTCAGTGTCACAGGCTTATGTAGCGGTGAAAGTGTTAATGGGTTACAAGCAGCCGAGATTGCACAGTTTCTCTGTTACATTATGCAGTGTTTACAAAATACTGATACCTTCAGGTTATTTACAGTGGTCACAGAAACTGGATACTAGGAACAATACACAGTAGGAAATAGAACGTTTTGGATTGAACTATACATTATTGAACAAAACCCAAAACAGGCTTAGCTGAAAAAAAAATATTATAATAAAAATAATAGCAATAATACAAACAATGTCGTGTATATTCTCAACTGGATAATATGCGTTATCTATTAGGAAATGTATACGGAATCCGAAGCATAGTTATGTGTAATTGTGGGACGCCACATCAGTCCAGTGTTGGCGAGTACATGAGAAACGCCTAAGGACAGGCTAGAATAGATATTTTCCTGCCCAGAGCAAGTGCATTTCACTTGCCTAATACCGCTATGTAGGGGATTATCCTAATATATTGTGAATTAACTGGATCCAATGTAGGCTGCAGCTGCAAATACCTGCAATCTTCCCAGCAAAACATATTTTTTAGGATACAGTTGCTACAGTGTGTTTGGGCAATGACTGAAGTAGTCAATGCAATGTGTGCACTTATCCAGGTTTGGGCAACATATGGCCTTCTGACGGTTGATGGGTTCACCAAGGGCTGTATTTCAGCAACACACTTAGAGGGCTACATGTTACCCATCCCTGCACTCATTTCACAAAAATGATTTTCTAAAAGCTAAAAAGCAGCATTATAAATCTTCTAGAATGGCATATATTGATTATTAAACATTTAGACATGGCAGGGCCCCTTTCTAGATAAAAGTGCTGTTACAATAGGGTTGTCCATCCAGTTGCTATGGAATGGATGTTTCCAGCATGGAGATGCTGGAATTCTAGTTTAGCAGGAACTGGAGAACAGCATGTTGAACATTGATATCAAAGGAACATGAAACAGACCACATAACTTTTCACACATATTTATGTCACCTGCTCAATGTTTGTTAAAGTGTAACTAGATTGGGAGCTATGTTAAAATGAGCTAGAAATATTGACTTGTGCAAAACAAATGAAACATAGGAGGATTCGATTTCTGGGAAGATGCCTATAACCTCAGTACTTGTTGAAGTACTAAGGAAAAGTCTAGACGGCATTAGGAAACTGGGGACCTCCGTTTACCCAATGCAAATCTATTCCTAGAAATGTAAATCAATAACCCACATTTGCATGAGAAATCAGCGACGCTGAAGTATATTACAGCACATAAAGGAAACAATTTTACATACACACTGCAGTGCAAGTTTTGCTAAGCTCAAATGAGAAAACGATTTTAAAAAAAATTGAATTTTTTTTTAAATTCTGGGAGTCCAAGTTTTTTCCCTTTTTGCCAACAGTGCCTATTTCAAACAGTCTCAGTCTGTTACATCTCTTCTAAGAGGAATTTTAAAGCTAGTAAGCTTTTGTCCAAATAGTTGACTTAACAAATTGTTCTGTGATTCAGCAGTCCTGTAGTTTAATGGCTCAGTGGGTTTTGTGTTTGGGCCCAGTCTGCGCCTATTCGAAACGCTATTTGGAGAGGAAGTGGAACATTTTGGAGCAAACGGATGCAAAGTTTTTGTTATATGTGAATTTTTGCTTTTGTACTCCCCATTACTCAACTTACAGTTCTGTTTTTTCTGGTTGTGGGCATCAATCATATTTTTTTTAAACTGGCTGTTGGTACCTCCTGAATTTGGCTTGGAATGGTGTCGACTTAAAAGAGCCTCATCTTTGAGCTCTGAAAATGCTGAAAGACCATATGCCCACTCTGGTTTCTTTAAGTTCCCGATAGTCTCTGTCTTTCCAGTGCCTAGTAGCTTTAGCTTTTTTGTTTTTCCATCACCAGAAAGATTCTCCTGGGAGCCAGAGCATGCCTTAGTACCACTTATCTTGTGCTCTTTGCGGCTCTTTGGGTGCATCTTAGAGAGCTCAGTTGCCGTTACTTTGTCAGAAGGTTTGATTGTATCCACACTTGCATGCTTTGAAAGGTTCATTTCTTTTTTAGCAAAAGAAGATGTCTCAAGTAAGTTTTTTGCTTTTGGTGTACATGGCTTTAATGAATTCTTTATTGCATCTTCATCACAAACAGCTGTAACACCCATTTGACTGACAGTCTTGCTAGTAATATGACTGGCTGATCTGCTCTTTTTAAGGCTTTTGGAATCTTTTAAGGAAACATGTACTTCGGGAATCATTGCCTTTTCTTTGGGAATCAAGCCAGAGATATCTGCCTCCACTGGAACTGATTTAATGGTATCTTCTTTGTCAGTCTTTATAACATCACTGTGGGAGTTGTCTTCAACAGACATATCTTTGTTTGATGTAGACAGTTCAGCAGCTTCATTGGAGAGGAATTGGCAAAACCCATCATCTGTGCCAGTTTGTTGGCATTCTAGTTCTGGGACATTGGCTGTCTCTTCCACTTGTATAGATGAGATCAACTTTTTCTTTATTTTTGGACATTCTATATTTAAAATAGGAGGTTCTTTGTTGCCATCCTCCTCACCCTTCATAATGGGTTTATTGCATTTTGCTGTAGAAGAGACAATTTCAGCACTTAAACTCTTCATCATCTCAGTTGCAATATCTTCCTCTTTGTCTTCTTTATCTTCACTGGTTTTCATTAGATTATCAACAACAGGTGACATGCATAGTGCTCCCATGGCTAGTAAACTGTCATCCATGATTCTTTCTTCATGGATTGTTGGCATATCGACCTGCATATATTCTATTTTCACTGCAATATCTTGTTCATTTTCACTTTTATTGCTCAAGTCTGTGTTTAATGTTAATTGGGATGAGAAGGCAAATTCAGAATAAGGAGATTGACCTCCGCTGGTTTTAACATCAAAACAGGTTAAAGCAGGAGGTGAGTCTGGTTCACTTTCACTAATATTTTTAGTTTTTTTGGGGGGCGGGATGTTTTCATTTGTAATGGCTTCTTTTCTTTTCTCTCTGACTTCCTTTCCTGAAGTGCCTGGTCTCATGACTCCCCGAAACTTAAAGATCATACTGCCCCCAATTAAATGCTTTTCCATGTGCCTATCATACTGCTCCTTTTTAGAAAATGTGTAGTTACATGTGCTACAGATGAAGGATTTCTTTATCACATGCATGACATCTGCACATAA